>NC_056522.1:53527122-53547262 GCF_019175285.1 Sceloporus undulatus
AGATAGATAGATAGATAGATAGATAGATAGATAGATAGATAGATAGATAGATAGGTATCTGGGAATGCTCCCTTCCTCCCAGACACAGAGATGTGCCCCAAATATACATGTGTAATCTGTTATATGTATAAGGATACATCATTGAATACCAAAGGCAGGATCATCCATGACATCATATTTCCAATTTTTATGTATGGTTGTGAAAGCTAGACAGTGAAGAAAGCTGACAGGAAGAGAACTTGTGTGAAATGTGCCGGAGGAGAGTTCTATCACTGACTGCCAAAAAGACAAAGGGATCCTAGAGCAAATTAACCTGTAGGTATCCCTAGAAGCCAAAGTGACACTATTGTACTTTGTCTGTATCATGAGATAACATGACTCATTAGAAAAGAATAAATAATGCTTGGTGAAGTTGGAGGCAGTAGGAAAAGAGGAAGGCCCCATTATAGGTGGATAGTGAAAGCTGACTTGAAAACAAATCTATTATTTTGGATCTTCCATTGTTTTTCTGTTTAATAAACCTACTTTGGTGTAAGAATATTATTTTTTACACAAAGCATGTTCAGCAGTCATTCAAATGGAATGAATGTGTTAAATGCTATTTCAGAACAACAGGGTACTTACGAACCTCTGTGTATGTAAGAACCTAGTTGTCAGCACTGCCAAGTTCTTCAGAAATACAAATTTAATGTTCTTTGGTGATTTTGGGTGGTGAACAATTTCATCACATTATACAGCTGCTAATGACTTTCCGAGGATTTCATTAATCTAGAGAGAAATCTTGACCTCGTTTATTTCATTGGGAAATCTGCAATTAATTGTGATGGGTCCAAAATTTCACGCACATTATAATTAGCAACTAACATGATTATCAATTCTGAAGCAAAACAGTTACAGAATTTTTACTTGTAATTCTCCTGATCATAATTTACTGGAGTACCCCTTTGCAATGTTTTTGGGAAGAAATTTCAAAGACATGTAAATGAGGTTTACAGTAATTTGATCTCAGGTTTTCCCTCCATAGTTTCACCATGACCAAAGTTCTAAATAATAGCTACTGGCATCATATATTTATTTGGCTGTGTACTGTGATAGAATTTCGTTACGGGTTTGACTTGTACCCATAACTTTCTCTCAGTGCAAAGCCTACAGTATTACAAATAAGGCTGTATTTGTCATGTGTGAAATAGCACAAAATACAATTATTTACCTGACATAAGGTTTTCCAGAGGGCATATCAGAAGCAAGTATGATGTATGCTGTGAAATGCAATGTCTCAGGCATTGTAACTTCAAAGGAAGAATTTGACTTCTTTAAAAGAAGACTTTGGCTGTGATCCAAAAGGTGATACATGCACATGAGAAAGAACTGCATTCAAATCTGTAGTGTGTCATCTTGTTTTTAGTTCAACAGTTGCTTTTTCAACTGAATCTCGACTTTTCTCTTAAGCAGCAGGGCCTTTTCTCTTGGGTAGCAGTAAGTGAATTTCTGACTCAGTTGGTTTTTCATAGTAATCATAAATCATACCAAAGGACATTGTGCAAATCTGACTGTTGAATAAGAATTATGTGGCATCTTAGAGAATTAACCTTTTCCCCTTTAATTTTAAAATATTACAACAACCAACAATCTCTCTCTCCATGTACAGAGGGAGACAAGAAGACAGAGGGTGCTTGCCATTGATTATCAGAAAGAATGTAAACCAATTTTGTTGAATGTCTTGCAGGAAAGTTTCCACAGGATGGCTACAAATTTCATCCAATGGAAGGCCACTGATTCATCACTCATGATTAATTACTACTCATATTTTATTTCTCTAACATATGAATGGTGGCGAGGAGTGACTGTAAAAGAAAATGTGCTTATAAAAGGTCTATCCACATTAATTTATTACCCCACTGCATATCCAGAAATAGACACTCTTCCATTTTGTGTCTGTTTGGGAGTGTATTATTTATAGCTATCAGATCATCCAGTTGTGTCCATTACTGAAGAGTTCTGAGGGCAATAGTTCAGATTACATCAGATGAAATACTATAGATGGTGATTGAAAGTGATGCTGTTAGGGGAGAAGGGAGGGCTCTTCTAGGTTTGGTTTGTTGGAGTAAAGAGGCAGATAAATTGTTCAGTGGTCTCTTGCACTATAGGAACACCACTTCCAACCTCAGTCCTTGAGCTACCAAGTGATCATAAACTTTTCATGGAAGTAAAGTAGAATTCATTTTACTGCCTTATTTGGTCAATAGAGACAAGTAACACAATTTACATTTAAGTCACTGCCTACCTTTCACCAGAGTGGTAGCTTTAAGATGGTTTAATTTGTTTATATAATTGTTCTCTTTTTATTTCCACAGAGGGAGTAAGGTGTTTGTGAGATTTTTTGTGTCAGAAAATTTGACTAGACTTGGGTATGTCTCAACACTGACTTGCTGGGAAAAGGTAGCAGAGTGTCTTGGGCTGATTGTGCTT
This sequence comes from Sceloporus undulatus, assembly GCF_019175285.1. NCBI lineage: Eukaryota > Metazoa > Chordata > Lepidosauria > Squamata > Phrynosomatidae > Sceloporus > Sceloporus undulatus. The sequence goes on from NC_056522.1 coordinate 53,529,592, forward strand.
ATTAATAACAGGAAGAATTTTTTTAAAGTAAATGGAAATGCAGGCTTATAGAATAGTAAGTTTGGAGTCTCAAAAGAAGAAAGTAGATTTAAATGTTGACAAGATGGCTCCTGATGTTCTTATGTTTCATAATCTATAATTCTGGCAAAACGTCTATCCAAATGACAGGCTGAAAGAGCCTGTATATTGAAGGGATTCCCAGGAGAGGGCAGTGTGGTTCTGTCTACTCTGCTCACAGGAATGCACTGCAGACCCACTGCCTGCAAGGCCCTCAGTAGAAGCCAGACAATACAGTTTCAGCAGCACAAGATAGGTTTTCCCTCTATTGTAATGTTGTCTTCAATGGATTTCACTATGTGTAATGCCTCTCCCCCCAAATAAGTTAATGACTATCACTTCTATTGGACAAATTGAAAGTCCCTTGTGAGTCCAATTTTTGTGGAGGGCAGCTTGTTTAACTCACCAAGAATCAAGTCTGTACTTGTGTATGTATTCCTGTTTTGGATTCTGTTCCTTTGTCACTCTAAAGAGATAAAAAAATTAAAATCTGTTGTTTTATTCAGTCACACCTGGGGACATCCTAGATAATGTCACATTTGGATTCTAATGTGTTTGAGCCCTAATGTTTCTTGGATTCTTCCAAATAGCAGCTTTCTCTTTTGTCCTACTTGGCATAGTGATCTTTATAATTTAGATTTGAAAACCACACCATGCTGTTTTACAGGTCACAAATTAGTTATGAATGCTTGTCCATCTCACCATTAATTTATGGATCTGAATAATCTACACTATACTATAAAAAGGACAGAAATGAAAGTGTGCTGTGCCCTAGAGAATAACATTAGCATAATGTTCCTTGACTCCCAGAGCACTCTCTTATCAGTCTGTCCACACACCTAACTGCTTCTCATTTTGTGTTTCCACACTTGCTTCTCACATTCTTGTCCTCCTTCCCTCCACCTGCTCTACCTTCAGCTTTTGATCACATTTTCTATTTGCTTTTCTGAGAGATGATAACATTATGGAAATTTGACTCTCCAGCTGTCTGTCCTACACCTGAGTGTAGTGTATGCATCTTTTGCCTCCTAATTAAAAGAAAAACTTCTTCCAGAGGTACTCAAAGCTAAAGATTTTTAACTGAATCTTTGCTCACTGTCATCAGTTGAACTCATGCCAGCCTTCCAATTACATCCTGCCCTGTGCTATTTATTTCTCCCTGATACAAGTCTGTAGAAGAAGGACTTGTACAGGATCACAACCTTTGTGGGCACTAGGTATACTTGCACCAATGGTATCTTTTCTCCCAGTGTTATATGGTATATGACATAACATCTCTGTATACCATGACAAGTTTCTGAACACTGCCTCATTATAAAACATGTGGGGACAGGGGATCCAGGTTTGGCCAATGTTGAAACTATAAAAGAATTAGCTAAATTTAGATTCACTTGAACACTGTCATATATACTAGACAGCAATCTCAGTTTTCCAGATTCTAGCCCTTCCATAGCAATAACAACACCTAAAAGGCACATCAAGGGAAAGAGTGGATTTGTTCACCCACAAATCCAAGGAGGACTGAGACTGAGCTGGAGAGGTGGGTGGTTTTTGGAGCAAACATAGATCTGAGCCAGTTTTGAAATGGTCTCATCCAAAACCAGGCCAAAGACATTACAAAAGTGGTGGGTGCCATCAAACCAAGGAGGACTTGAATCTGTTCAGTGTGGACATTCTATGCTCAGGATCCAGGCATGGTGGATGAGATTGCTGGTCCTGTCCTCCAGAAGGAAGGGTTGCAAAACCCTCAAATCCAAATTACCAGAGGCTGGACTTTTGATGATTCACCAAAAAGCCAAGATGATCCAGAAGAGACAGGGCTGAATGGATATGATGATATAGATCTCTCACAGACTCCACTACTCATCTATATAGGAAAATATCATCCCCTTTTATAAAGCCATGCTACTGCTACTTCTCTAACTGAGAATTAGATCCAGTAGCTGAGCTAGTGACTATCTCCACCACAATGAATGTTAATTTTTAGTGGATGATGGTGGATTCTAGTGTCTATCAGTTCCCATGTAGTCCATAATTTTAATATAACTTCTGCCTCACAATCTTTATTCTAAACCAATTTTCCTTGATTATTTTAGTTCTGTACCTTTTAGCAGCTGGCCTACATATTCTAAAGGTATCAGATCCTATCTGATCTTGGAAGCGAAGCAGCAGCATCCTTAGTATTTAGATGTAAAGTCACCTCTTTGTATCCATGGATTCAAATCCACAAATTCAGCTATCCACAGCTTGAAAATACTCCCCCCCCCAAATTTTTTTTTCAAAATACAAACCTTGATTTAGACATTTTATGAAAGGGACACCATGTTACTGTGTCATTGTGTATCTTGTGATTTGACCATCCACAGATTTTGGTATCCATGGGGGGTCCTGGAATCAACCCCCAGTAGACACCAAGGGCCCATTCTACCCGGTACTGTAGGCTGTATTTCAGAGGAAGGAACTGGCAAAACCACCTTGCCTAAGAAAACTATGAAATTCATGGGGTAACCATAAGTTGACAGGTAACTTGAAGGTACATGTGTGAAGGTACACACACACACACCCCTTTTCAGATTTACCTGAGACACACATGCACCATATTCTCCAATGGTCCCAATTTGGCAGGGATGACCCAAGTTAATTCTGTTGTATGTTCTTAGCAGCTTTTAAAATGTCCCAGTTTCTCTCTCCTCTTTCCCCTTTGTAGTTGGCTTACTTCAATTGTGATTTGCCCTTCTCAGTAGGCTCTTGTAAATTTTATCTTGTTTCAGGCTTTCTTATGTTTAGTACATAAATTCCAGGGTTTTTCTGTTTAAAAAGGCAGTTTAGTGTGTTCTTCCTCATTAATAACATGTCCTCCTTTATTGCCCAACCACACCTTTTTGACTACACTCTGACGTTGCTTAGCCACATGTGCCCCAGTTATCATCTGTGAAATGTTGGAGGGTATAACATGCACACATTTTCATACCAACTTTCCTTTTAAATGATTGGAACATGTTTGAACTGCATTCATCCAAGTCTTTAGAATACAACTCACAGTCACATCCAGTGCTCCACACAGCTGTCCAAAGATCTTCACCAGTGGTTCTCATTTTTGACCTGTAAGAGATATGTTCTGCCTTTCCCCATTCTTCTCAAATGGCAGGTCAGGCCACAAGGCAGTGACTTCATGCATTAGCTTTGCTTCTTATTTCCCCCTTGTATCACAGTGCAGTGATCTGTTCTACTTATATTGCTTCTCAACTACCTCAGATCACACTGTGAACATAAATGGACTGAAGCAAAAAGACTTGGATGAAGAAAGAGACCTTTGTTACTGTTTAGGCACAAGTTGTGCTTAACTGGCATGCTGTAACAAGGGGTGTAGCAATAGGGGAGGGCAGAAAGAGCTCCCTCAATTTCATTGTGTCCCTGTCAAGGAAATTTTCCTTGACTCTCCAAATTTCTAGCATTTCAGTAAGTTGAGCCTTTAGAAATACATGTTAGATACCCAAAGAAAAGAGGCAGGAAAAGTGACCAAGGGATTACGAACATAACAAATGTAAGAATTCTAGGGATTTATGACTATCAGTGTCTTATTTCATGCAACATTAGAAATTTGGGGACTGAAGTAAAACATTTCACTTAGGGACAGAATTCTCATTGGTGGGTCAATGTCTTCACTTCGCCAGTTACACCGCTGCCAACATGGATGATTTTAGTAAACTGGCTTTAGAGATAATGAGAATGGGTTGGAATGGATGTGGCTGTGGACTCAGCTGATCATAATCCACCATTATAGTGGTGTTTTTTCCACTGGCATTTAGAGAACAGACCTTTGGGCCCTTCAGTATTACTGATATTTACTGTTTTGAGTCCTCATATCAAATGGTGGCATTTTTAAATGGGAAAAACATTTTACAGGTAGATACGTTACTCCTCAATGCCTGGTTATTTAAAGGAACTGTATACTATGACATAACTATTCTATTTACTTCTATTTTAATATGTATTTTATGATGTAGACTCTTTTTATTGTTTTTACTGTTTGATTTCTCCCTTCAGAATGGGTGGGGAAGCTTTGGCTATCCACATGTTCTTGGTTGCAAATCCCAGAGTTCCTTACTATTGGCTATACAGGCTGGGGTTTCTGGGAATTGAAGTCCAAAACATCAGGAGGGTCAACAATTCCTAAAGTATACTCTGATTAAACTGATTTGTCCTGTAGCATTACTTGCATAGCTAGCCATTTATACTAGAGAGGCTTTAGCTGTAACTCCTTCAGTTCTCCTTTTGGCTGTAGATGTGCAACTCAGTCATTCTTTTTTTTTTTTTTTTTTACTCTGTTTTTAGAAACTATACTGTATATCAGTTTAAATGAGTAGACATATCTATTTTAGTCCGGCTGCTCTGAAAATTCTTCACTAGCAGATTTCACTGTTCTGAGCAATTGATTATATTGTATTTGCTATGAACATTTAGGAAGTGGCAGGCTTCCGCAACTTTCATCCTTAAAATTGTCTCCCATATTGCATGTCTGACTTCCTAAATACCCTAAATGCATTAGATCCCATCTGATCTTAGAAACCAAGCAGGGTCAGCTGTGGTTAGTATTTGGATGGGAGACTGCCAAAATAGTCCCAGGAATTGTAGACTATATTTCAGAGCAAGCAACTAGCAAAACTACTTCTGAGTATTCCTTGCCATAACAACACTATGAAATTTATGGGGTGGTCATATGTTGATAGGTGATTTGAAGGCACATATATGCTTACATCTTCAGAGCTTCAGCTCAGGCACAAGACCATGTAAGCATGCTGCCAGATCCTAGTTTCTCATAAAATAAATGAAGTATCAGAGTAACAGGATCTAGAAATGGGAATTATCATTCTCAGTTTCCTTTCTTTACTTTTTTTTAGCATTTAGAAAAGAATCCTCTAAGCCATGGAGTAACTTCTAGAACAAGCATTGCCTCTTTATTGAATTTTAATCCTGCCTTTCCTCTTAAAAAATATTGTTCTCATGGTGGCTAAAAACAGCACTAAAAACAAATTAACAAATCACAGTCATTGAACAATCAACATCTTTACAAGAAAATGTGATATATATAATTTTTGCAGTTTTTGGTTACTATTTTTCTGTGCAGTACAGTATTTAATGTATGGTGAGGTGAGTGATCTATTCACCAGAGCTATTTGTTTTGCTTAATTTATATCCTGGGTTTTCTTTTGGGGGGGGGGAGAGGAATTCTCACCTTCATATAAATGAAGTCGCTGTGGTTTTAAGAATCAAACTGGTCTTCTGTGCTGAGCTCTTCTCAACTTGGTCTTTTGTATTCAAGCTCTTCTTGACCTGTCTCCCTGTGTGTCCTTTAAAATCTAGTGTTCACAAACAGTGCCATATGTTGCAATTTGGAAGGGCAGAGCTTCAGATACAAGTCAAGGCCTTTGTTCTTGTATAGAATTTTAATTACAGTTATCAGAAGGTGGAAAACATGGGAGCTTGCGTTGCACCTTTTGGTCCCTGAAGCCTCTTTAGAATGGTAAATGTGTAGTTGAGGGGGGGGAAAGGGAGGGGGAGAGACCTTTGTGTACCAGCAGTATGATAGCTCTTCAGGGGAAATGTGTGGGGCTAATTGTTGAAAAAGCAGGAACATTTTTAGAAGCACTGCTGGCTAGCTACAGTGTTTTCTTAATTATGGTGTTCTGTCTTGATTTGAATCAAGAGAAAAGAGGGGTTTATGTATAGCTAGTTAGGACAGAGCCCTCCTCAAAGCAGGGTCCTCATGACTACATAAATTAGAAGTGATAGACAATTTGAGAAGGGCTTATTAACTCCTTGCTTGTCACCCTGCTTAATCTAAATGAATATAAGTCTCTAGGACCTGATGAACTACATCCAAGAGTATTAAAAGAAATGGCAAATGTAATATCGGAGCCATTGGCAATAATCTTTGAGAACTCTTGGAGAACAGGAGAAGTTCCAGCAGACTGGAGGAGGGCAAACGTTGTCCCCATCTTCAAAAAGGGGGAAAAAAAGAAGATCCCAACAATTATTGTCTAGTTAGTCTGACATCTATATTGGGAAAGATTCTGGAGCAGATCATTAAACAGAAAGTGTGTGAACATCCAGAAGGCAATTCCATAATCCCAAAAAGTCAGCATGGGTTTCAGAGAAACAAGTCATGCCAGACAAACCCATTGTGGGATAATTGTGAGAGGAGTGTTACACATGTAGGCTAAATGTGATGATGGCGATTCGTAGGCTTTACTTGGTTTAGTTAGTTACATGCAACCTGGATTGTCTTTCTTTTTTTTCCTGGCCAGGCTACATATCACTAAAAAACAGCAACAATGTGACTACAATATGAGAGTCACCTATGCAGTTTCTCACAAATCATATGTAGTGCTACAATTTTTTCACATTCTTACTTGAGCTCTGTCTTGACTTAAAACAATGGTCTTCTAGAGAAAGGTGTGGGAAATAGTAAGAAGGCCTAGAGAGGTATGGTGTTTAGAAGGCTTTGAATCAGATTAAAACCTTGTGATTAAATGATACTTGCTCTCACAAGATGCTTCCCCCTCACAGAGGAGTTAGGCAGCAACAGAGTCTGAAGAAGCAACATGTCCAAGCAATTCTGGGATGAGATGTCAGCATTGTATTCTAACACAAAGTGCTCTTTCGTTTCTTGATTGTAATTGTAAAGGGCAAAACAATCTATTTTAAGCAGTGGCTCTTGGAATCTGAGAATACCATTACAACCTGTCCTTTGAATCCTGTTTAGAAAGGTTAAAGGGAATAGAGTTACTCAGAAGCACAATGTGAAGCAAAATCTACTCAAACGTTTGAGATGAAGGGAGCTTTGAATTCATACTGTGGTTCACTCTACCTTGTGAGATATAGCTATAACCTACTAGAAAGAGATGGCTCCTGACCAGAGAGAGAGATCTTACTGATAGGGCTTAGGACAAGGAGTCCTTGAAAGACCTCCTCCCATATGAACATGCCTTTGTGTTGTAGTCCTCAGGAGAGGCTCTTCTCTTGGTCCTACTAACAGCTGATGCAGATTCGGTGGAAAAGTGATGGATGGCCTTCTCAGAGGTTGCACACAGACTCCTGCCACTGTGGATTCAATTACATCCTTCACTGATGACTTTTTGCCAACCAGCAAATGTCATTCTACATAACCAGGTGTTCAGCTTAATGGCTAATTTGTTCTATTATAAATTGCATATTTAATTCATTGGTGATGCTAACTAACACTTTTCTCTGTTCTTATATGAGTTGATTGTAGATTTTGCCATTTTGTATTCTTTGTGGATTAGTTACCACATGTTATGGCTATTGTTTAGTCACCTAAAACATTTTAATGCAATGTGAAGATATACTTTGAACAAACAACGTACATGTTGGCTCATACACAGTAATATCAGAGAAATAGAGGCTACCTTACCTAAAGAAAGTGATTCCAGTGTAAACCCCAAGCCCCAGAAATAGAATCCACATTTGGCAATAATTAGTGGCAATTGAATCACTGGAATAAAATTGCTGGGAACATGCAAACAACACTAAAGGGTATGCTAGATGTGACATTTCCAGTTATTTTTGTTTAGGTTAAAAGTTGCTTAAAAACAAATCATGCCAAACTAATTCTTTTTTTGATAGAGCTAGAAGGTTGGTAGATAAGAAGAGTGCTGTAGATGTAGTGTAGGTCTTCTGACAAGTTCCCTTATGATATACTTGCTGGCATGCTGGTGAACTGTGGGACAGACAGATCTACTATTAGATAGATTTGTAATTGGCTGACTGACTGAACCCAGACAGTGTTCACCAATGATTGCTCTTCATCCTGGAGAGAAATTACTAGTGGCATGCACTGGGATTCTGTCCTGTCCTTGGAGATTATCACACGAGATAAAGGATGGAAGGCTCCCATCCTTACCCTGTCCTTATGGTACAATCACGCAGATTTCCAGACAACGTCTGTCATTATCCTGTCCTGAAAGCATCTTTATCACATGATTTTGATAAGATTTTCAGACACTGTTGCGCTTTTCCCACCCTTCTCCCGTCATTGAAGTGGCATGGCTCTGTCATTGTGTATTAACGGAAATTCCTGTTAATACAATGATGGGTGCCACTGATGGGAGAAAGACGGGATAATGTAGATGCAATAAGAATGACTTCAGGATGAGGTAAAAATGGGAGCGATCCCTCCTTACCCCATGTGATGATCTCCCTTGTCTTGAGGGACAGAGATACATTGTAAAACTTCATTGTAGCTCCCTATCGTCTTGGTAATTACCATCAATGATTTTAGGGTATATTCATAAATTCCAATCCATTAGCAGAGGTATGAACAGAGACAATGGGTTCCTGGCACACTAAATGTATTATTACTATTACTATTATTATTATTATTATTATTATTATTATTATTTTATACCCCCTCTTCAGAAATGCTCTCAGAGTGGCTTACAAATTGGTAACTAGACAATTGCCTGCCCTCAGGCTTAAAACCTAAAGACACAACACACATATGTCCTCACAACCAGGCTTATAAAAAAATACTTCTCCTCCCCAAAGCTTCTGACTCCAGGGGAAAAGAGTACTCTTCTTTGGAGACCTCTAAACAGAGGTGTATCGGGGCAGGATTACTCAGTGCATTAGCTGCAGTTCAAACCAGCTTTCCCTTTTAGTGGCCACTTTTAACCAAACAAAAAGATCTAGTTCATTTTTAAGCTATTTTGTCTGGAGCTACAGGCAGTAGTTCCAGCCAGCTAGCCAGGCTGCTGTACTGCAATTTCCCCCTTCAGCTCTTCTTAGTATAAAGGGATACAAGGAGGAAAGTACTTCCACTGCTAGATTCCTCCCACTGTTAGGTCAGTGTGTAGTAGATAGCAGTCTTATCTATTTGTGCTAAACAGTCTTCCTCAGAGGCTGGACTCCAGTTGTTTAATTCAACAACCAGAGATAGGGCTTTCAGGTAATGATGCCCTGGTTCTGCAACAGCCATGTGATCCTTTTGGATCCAGGTGGAGACCTTGTTCACCCAGGCTTTTTTATTGATCCATGTAGTAGTCTGGGCTTCTATTTTTAAAAAAAAAAAAAAAAGGGGGGGGGAGGTGGTTAAAAAATTCTGGGATTGCTATAAATTCTGTTCCTTATATTTGATTATTTTGATTTTATGCTCATTTTATCCTCCCCCAGTCTCCTCCTGCTTTCCAGCCAGCATGGAAAGGGCATGGGGGGTACAGTGGCTCTATGGTAAGTCCAGGGTGGGAGCTTTGGTTGGTATGGATGGAGGAAAGGAATATCAAACTCTGCCTCAACTAAAAAAAAAAGGCAGACACAGTCATAAAGTTGATGTACACCTGCATATGCCACTAAAAGAACACCAGCCAGAGCCTATCAGGGCCTCGTAAATTGCTTCACATAGAATCTACACAGAGTGGGGGTTGGTGTGTGTACATTGCTATTAATATAGAAAATGAAACAATTGCCCAGGGCAAGGTTGAAGCTCTCAAATGGCAGCTTCATAAGTCCATTCAGTTTAATGAGGCATTAAACTATCATTGCATCAGTGGGACAAATTAACATAATTGATGTCAGCATTGGAGTCTGAAGAATGGCTTGTTATCAAGCCATTTAATAATCTAAACATATCAGATGTCTCTGTCTCCATAATTGGTGGGCAGGGGGCAGAAAACACCAGGCTGTCCCCTTTTGTGGAACTATTTCTTTGCACTCTTTGCAGCTGGAAGAAGGCTCAAACTCTCATGCCATTGCAAATCATATGCTAGGTGAATGTTAAGACACAAAGATGCATTGCCAATTAGGGAAAGGGAATGACCTAGCTTCTTTACGTGTACTCCCTTCCTCAAGGAGACAGTACCAAGACATGTCCTTGCGGGTGCCTTCTCCCTTCCAGATCTCAGTGCCTTGTGGACAGGACTTCCATCACTCCTCTTCAGGCGACAATTCTGCAGCCTAATAGATCTCACTAATGGCAGCTGTAGCCTGACAGACATCTATTAATGTAAAAGAAACAGTTAGGCCTGAGCAATTATTTTAAAAGTTTCCTAGCTCTGTTCTGTGTAGGTGAAACACTTGCAAGCTCAGGATGAACCTTGACAGAGATGGTCAGGTTTGAATTAAACTGCAATAGCTCCAGGATTTGGGGTTTTTTTTCTGGAGGGGAGAGGGTTTGTGAGCACATTCTTAAGTCCTTAACCTGCATAAAGGAAAGGGGGTAGGGTGCTTGTGTATGGTCGTCACCACTCACACACAAGCAGATATAAAAGCTATAAGGTGCTATAAAAGTACAGACACATCAACCATCTGAGAAAAGCAGAGAGGCTTATTCTGTTAGCACCACCATCTTCTTGCTAGACCTGTATAATGCAAGGATTTGGACATATGTAATCTGTGCTGTGCTTTGTGGCCTTGTCAGAGTATAGTGTGAATTTTCTGCACATGGTGGCCAAGAAATGTACCTTTCCCATTCACATTGTTCTTGCAGCAGGTGTGACGGTTGGCAACAACCAAATATTGTACCAACGATAGGCAATGTTTTTGCCCCAAACAGCCCATAAGGTGATAGCCAGGAGGTGCATGTCTCTTTCCTAACTGAATGGAACTGGGAACAGTGTCTAGAATCCACTTGGCGACTAGGGCAACCAGGGATTAGGCTAGTAACTATTTTGTTGGTATTGTGCAAGGAGGTATGTGATACCTCACTGTGCAACAGTTTCCCTCAGGCTGCACATTGACCAACAGGTGGCCTTGGGTACAACTCTAGGGTCCCAACACAAGTGGCCACTGATGTACCTGGGAGAGCTGTAGCACACTGTCACCAGGAGCCCTGGTGGCGCAGTGGCTAAATGCCTGTACTGCAGCCACTCACTCAAAACCATAAGGTTGCGAGTGCAATACCAGTGAAAGGGCTCAAGCTTGACTCATGCTTGCATCCTTCCAAGGAGGACGCTAAAACGAGCACCCAGATTGTTGGGGGCAATTAGCTTACAGTTGTAAACCACTTAGACATTGTTAATTCAGTATGAAGTGGTATATAAATGAGGCTGTTTGTTTGTTTGTTTGTTTGTTTGTTTGTTTTGACAGGACCTCCTGTGTGCGTTCCCTGAAAACTATGCCTCCACCTTCCAACTCCCTTCCCCAATTCATCTTCACACAATTCTCCTTACATGCTTTGACTGTTGGAAGGCCAGCAGTAGGTTAGACACATACACAGGCCATATGGAAAACTTCCTGTGGAAAGCTGCTCATCTCTGTATTCTGCCAATGATGGCAAAGAGCTTGAAAGAAACACTCTGTCATGCGGTTTATGATATCTGTCCCATGGTTTACATGATCTAAAATGATCTGTATTCTAGGCCTGTAATGGTGTCTTATTAAACCAAATCTGTACATAATGTGTAGCAATGGTATTGAGTCTAGAATTAAACTTCTCACCCTATACTTTGACCAGATAGATCATGTTGGCTAGGCTCCCTTGAACCATCTTTTGCTGAAGTGATTTGGGAATTAAGGTGTAGCTTGTGGAGCTGAAATTTTCCTCCAAAGGTTTCAAATTGTAATTCTTGCTAACTTTAGCCAGAATCCTCTGGGAGTACACTAGGATTGCTCCCTTGTGCTGTGCCTCGGTGGCACTATCACACTTGCAGTTCCTGTTCACACTTGCAGAACTTTGCAATTTATCAGCTTCCAGTAGAAACTCTGTTTTTTTCCAAGCCAGGATGTTTAATCTTAATAAGCAACTCCAGTTGCCCATGGCTTTTTTTTTTTTTTTTTTTTTTTTTTTTAGGAATTTCTAATTTCTAGCCATTATAAAAGGCCCTGCAGAGTTATCTAGTTTCTAAAGGAAGATATATCCTTTTATCCCCTTTGCTTTTCCTCTCATCCTTCAAACTCCCTATGTTCTGTTCCACAGACATATTACTTGAGAGCAACACTGATGATGAGGAGGCCCTTTGTGTGATGGATTCTTGTTTTTATCATAAAAGCTCTAAAAACAGAGCATTTTAGTTCACTTAATCATTTTGACAGATGACAATACTAAGTACCATTCCCAGACAGATGACACTCGACGGCTGACAATACTAATCCTACAGCAGCTTCTCAGGGGAGATACTTATTGTAAAAATTGACATCTATTGCACCCGGATGCTCATAACCCATTTAGCAATGCTGTGATGCACAACATCACTCTTGACTCAAGGTTTCTGGATTTTCTGAGGTTGGGCTTTTCCAAAACTGGCAGATTCTTTGTGTCAGCCCTTTCTCTGAAATGCTGTTGAAATAGTGATGTATTGGGAAAGCACAGATGTTTGCTTAATGGTTATTTCCCCAGGGACTTTGGTTAAAGTCACTGGCAGGAGAGAATTAAATGTGTGTGTGAGTAAGAGAAAGAGCACAGTATGTTAGCCATACATTTTCTTTGCGCAAGCATATCAAAGAATAGGAAAGGACAACAACTTACCAAAGTGGCTGTGAAATGAATGGCACTGAGTTTTTGACCTAGTGGAAAAGATTGCACAGATGGGTGACAGGCCTATCATATCTCTAGCAGTGATTAGGGTCTGATCTTTCAGGGGGCAAATACCAAAAGGAAAAAAAAGTACAAAATGCCAATAAATGCCAATAAATGCCAATAAATCATAGACTTAGTGTCCCAGTTAGGAACGTGAAAAATCTCAGCAGAATTGCTTGCTCTCAAATAGTCAGGGTGTTGAGAAATCATAAAGCTCCATAAGATTTCTCACTCTGAGCAAGAGAGCAAAACAAGGGGTGCTTTCCTCTTGCTCTTCTTCACCTTTGGTTAAGGTTTCTTCAATTTCTACCAGAATGGTTGAGGCACAGTTTCAGGAGACATAGATATCTCACATAGCTACATCTCCCAATACTATCACCTTAAGCCTATCTTGTAAGCTGAGCAGCCCCCCCACAATACAGCAATTTCTAGAGAGTGGAGGGGCCAGCAGGAATATGTCCTGCAATTTTCCTTTAGACAGGTGCTAACAAGAACCCCTGGGGGGTCCCTGAGACATCCCTGCAGATGATATTCTTGAAGCACCTCTAGCTAAAGGAAAATAGTTGAACACATCACTGGTCAGCCCCCCCTCCATCTGCCCAGAAATGCCCAGGTGTGGGAGGGGGGCCAAAATTAAAACAGGCTAAACTTCTTAGGGCCACAGAAACCTTTTAATAAAATATGTATTAATTAATTAATTAATTAATATTAATTCCATCCTCCTCCTCTGCCCAGCCCTTTCCTCAGGAGAAAGTCAAGCAGTGGAGGACCCTTGCAGGGTGGGCATTTGCCTGTCCTCCTTCTCTAACTGTCCCTCTCCTCAGGAGAAAGCCGAGCAGCAGAGGTCTTGCAGGGCAGTGTTCACCCATCCTCACCCTCTGCTGCCACCCAGCCTTCTCCTTGAGAGAAAGCAGGGTGGCGCAGGAGCCTTACAGGACAAACATTTGCCTGTCCTCCTCCCCCACCGTCTGGCTTCTCCTCAGGAGAAAGCCGGGAAGCAGAGGAGCCTCGAGGCAAATCTTTGCCCATTTTCCTCCTCCACCCTGCCTTCTCCTCGGGAGAAAGCCAAGCAGTGGAGGAGCCTTGCTTAGAGAGCTGGGTATATTAACCTGAAGAAGAGAAGGTTAAGAGATGCTTTGTTTAAATATTTGAAAGGATGTCATGCTGAAGTTGGAGAAGTTTGTTTTCTGCAGCTCCAGAGAATAGGATCCAGAGCAATAGATACAAACTACAGGTAAAGAGATTCCACCTCAGCATTAGGAAGAACCTCCTGACAGTAAGAGCTGTTTAACATTAGAATACGCTACTTTGGAGAGTGGTGAAGTCTCCTTCTTTGTTGATTATAGTATATATAATGTGTGTGTGTATATATGTATTCCTACATGGCAGGGTGTTGGACTTGATGGCCCTTGGGATCTCTTCCAACTCTCTGATTCTATTATTCTGACCCAGCTGATGGTTTAAAAATCCATGCAAGAACCTATCATAGCTTTGTACAGTTTGCACAAACATCACTCTTGTAAAAGTCTCATTATGACTGGCAGAAAATACCTTGCTATCTCTCAGATGAGAGATAATTTTGCTATATCTCATTCCCACACACAAGAATGAGACAAGTAAGCATTTTTAGTTCATCACCTGTTTGGTATGTGATATTCCTTTACAGTGATTTTTGCAGTAATAAAGCTAACCTTAAGTACAAGGGAGTTTGTTGGCAGGCCCTCCCCTGTAGCAGGGTTTGTGTGGGACAAAAGTAGAGGGTTTCAAAATCTCCTTTTGATTCTTGTGAACTACTATGGCACACAAAAGAAGTAAATATTTTATCATTTATAGAGCTATAGTCATTCTATCACATTTCCCTTTTCCAGAGGTCTGGTATATGCATTCTGTTAATTTGATGACTGCACTATCAAGCTTTTTTTTTTACTTATTTGTGTGGATTTACCACTACACAATAGAACTTCCATATCTTTCAGTGTTACAACAAGGAACAACTCCATATAAAGTCTGCCTGTTTAAAATAATGAAATCTGAGTTGTTCATAGCCAAATAACCAACTTTGACTCGACTGGCAATCCAAGTTGTCAAAAAAACAAACAAACAAAAAAAAACCCTCTCTGGTTAAACTCCTGATATACTGAAATTGTGAGGGACCATCTGAAAACTGCTGGGTTACCTGCAACTCTATTTGTTGCTACTCCTGCTGCCACTAGGACTATAAACAATTCTATAAGCATTCTCCTGGACATTTGGAAAGGACCATAGTTCACTGGTAGAGCATATGTATATATACAGAGGACTCAGGCTGAGTTCCTGGCATCTTTAGTTAAAGGAATCAAGTCGTAGATGGAAAAGACTCTTCTCTGGCAGGCAATATTAGCGAGATGAATAAATAAGCCATCCTAGTAAAGAGTACTAGTACTGGGTATTCCAGCCAGCATGGTTGCCTGGTTTAAATTAGTTTATCGTGGTTTAAACCAAATGACCTAAAAAGAACACTCCTTTTTTATTGATTATTTGTGTGTGTGTGTGTGTGTATTTGTATTGCTATTATTACTATTTTCTAGTCCTCTCATTGGAACAACAATAGCTGTTTGACTTTAAACATTTTAACTTTAGCAGTTTATTGGCAGTTGTTCGTTGTTGGACCTGTATCCAGTATCAGTTGCTTCTTTGAAATCACTTTATTTTATATTGCAAGAAATGCCATTTAGAAACAAATCCTTTAATTAATGTAAGTTCAACTTGCTTTAAAAGAGCACTTTAAAGGGGCGGGGGGGGGGGAGAACCATTATTATTCATGCTAGTGGCCATAACATCTGGACCTGAATTATGCTACTTAATGTTCTGATTTAGCCTTGTATTGGTGTAGTTCTTCACATTAATGTAAACCCAAAACAAAACAAAAACTCTGGTATAAAACCAAGACCTGTGGATTTGGGTTCTTTTCTTTTCTTTTCTTTTTTCTTCTTCTCTCAATCCTGCCAGCCAGCTAGGCTGCCAATTGACTGGGAATTGCTGTAAAATGTTCCTGTTTAGGCTGGAATTTTTCCTAGGGATTGAAAGCCCTTATTGGATCTGATACTAGATCAGACTTCTAACTGCTATTTGTTCTCTGATTATGGCTTGTCGCTGATAGGTAGTTGTGCATATGAACTGTTCCCAAGACAATTTCCCTCGCTTTAAAAAGGGCACAAGAGAAGATCTGGGGACCAGTCAGCCTGACCTCAATTCCAAGAAAAACATTAGAACAGATTATAAAAGAGTCTGCTTGCAAGTATCTAGATGTCAATGCAGTGATTAGCAGAAGCCAGCATGAATCTGTCAAGAACAAATCCTGTCATACTAATCTCATCTCTTTTTTTGATTGGGTCACTAGTTTAGTAGATGATGGAAATTTTGTAGATGTCATTTGTCTGGACTTCAGCAAAGCATTTGAGAAGGTCCCCCGTGGTATTTTGATTAGCAAACTGATTAATAATAATAATAATAATAATAATAATAGTAATAATAAATTTTATTTATATACCGCTTTTCCAAAAGATCAAAATGGTTTACATAGAATTAAAACCAATTACAAACATATCATAAAATAGATAAAAACCAATAACACAATGTACAATATACAGATATAAAAACAATCATTGAACAGGGTGAGGCAGAGAGTCGATGGGATCAAGTACATAACTTCATTTTCCAGGGGGGAAGGCTTTACAGAAGAGGAAGGTTTTAAGCCTCTTTTTAAATGTTTCCAGGGGGGTGATCAGACGGAGCTCCTCAGGGAGACTATTCCAGATTTGTGGGGCCGCTACTGAGAAGGCCATCTGGGATGTAATAACATATTTAGAAGGTGGAATTTTTAGCAAGTTCTTCCCGGTTGTTCTGAGTGTGCGGGGCGGATTATATGGGGAGATGCGGTCCCTCAAGTAACTCGGGCCCAAGCCATGTAGGGCTTTATAGGTAATAACAAACACCTTGTATTGTGCTCGGAAGTGGAATAGATGGAAATATTGTCAGATGGATCTGTAATTGCGTGGAACATTGTGTTCGAAGGGGCCTCATCAATTGCTGCACTTCCAAACTGGAGGGGACTCTTGACTGAAATGCTGCAGGGTTCTTTCCAAAGGCCAATACTCTTCAATATTTTTATCAATGACTTAGATGCTGGGTTAGAGGGAATCTTTATCAAGTTTATGGAAAATACAAATCCGGGAAGGGTAGCTAACACATTGGAAGATAGGAACAGAATTCAAAAGGACTTTGATAAACAAGAAACTAATAGAATGAAATCCACTAGAGACAAATGCAAAAATTCACACTTCTGCTACAAAAACACTTACAGGATGGGAAATACTTGGCTTAAAAGCAGTTAATGTGAAAAAGACCTTGGGGTTATTATTCATCATGAGTTAAACGTAATCCAGCAGCATGAGGCTGCAGCAAAAGAAGCAAATAATATTTTAGCCTGCATAAGTAGATCTGTAGTTTATAAGACAACAGAAGTAATAGTTCCAATATATGCTGAACTAGTCAAGCCTCATTTGGAGTACTGTGTTTGGTTCTGAGCACCTCATTTTAGGAGGGATATAGACAATGTGTAGCAGATTTGGAGATGGGCAATAAGGATTATCAATGGTGTGAAGAAAAAAAAAAACATAAGCAAAAGTTGAAGGAGTCAGGCATGTTCAACTTAATGAAGAGAAGATTGAGGGGTGACATGACTTTAGACTTTAAATTTCTAAATTTCACAGAGGACAATGCAGAGGGTGTTTTTTCCCCTCTACTGCTCCAAAAAGTAGGACCGGGTCCAATGGTTTTAAGTTACAGGAGGGTGGATTTCAGAGACATAGCTGTATGCAGTATTAGTATGCAAAGGGATCTTGTAGCATCTTTGAGACAAACTATGCAAAAAAATAAGTTGTAGCAGAAGCTTGATTTGGTCTACTTCCTCAAAAGCATAGAGGGAAATGTTGCACAGGAAGGACTTTTATAATCAGAATGCAGAATGCCATAGGAATGCAGAACTTGTGACTATGGTGAGGAGGTGACAAGTTCAGTTTTAACAATGGTCATTGATTATTA
>NC_056522.1:53547272-53553851 GCF_019175285.1 Sceloporus undulatus
TTATTATTATTATTATTATTATTATTATTATTATTATTATTATTATTATTTGTATACTGCCCTGTGGCGAACCAATCCGGGCGGTTGACAACAGTAAATATAACAAAAGTAAAATATAAAATTAAAAACATTATAATCCCTCCCCTCCTTAAGAAAGTATTTAAAAATATGACAGATTAAAAAACACAATATCAAAACATAAAACATAATTAAAACAAACTAAAAACCCTGGTGTCCCTCTGGAGATCCTCAACCATCATTAAGATGGGGCCACGAGAGGAAAGAGGGGATCAGGGAGCCCAGGCCGGGATTGTTAATCTGGAAAGGCCTGCCGGAAGAGATCCGTCTTGACAGCTTTTTTAAAGCTGTCTAATGATGTCAACTGACGGATCTCATCCGGCAGGTTGTTCCAGAGTTTGGGGGCAACAGCAGAAAACGCCCTCTGGGAGGTCGCCGCAAGCCTAGATTTTAGAGGCTGCAGTAAGTTCCTCCCAGAGGACCGGAGAGTGTGGGGAGGATTATACGGGAGCAGGCGGTCCCTGAGATAGCTTGGACCCAAGCCATTTAGGGCTTTAAAGGTAATAACCAACACCTTGTACCGGGCCCAGAAGCTAATAGGCAGCCAGTGGAGGGACCTCAGAACCGGAGTAATGTGGTCCCTCCTAGATGTACCAGAAACAAGCCTGGCTGCCATATTTTGTACCAGCTGAAGCTTCCGAACCAAGCACAAGGGTAGCCCCAAGTAGAGTGCATTACAGAAGTCCAGGCGTGAGGTTACTAGTGCGTGCACAACAGTTTCAAGATCCCTTACTTCCAGAAAAGGGCGCAGCTGGCGTATCAGCCGAAGCTGATAGCAGGCGCTCCTGACCGTCGCATTTACCTGATTTGTCATCAGGAGCGATGAGTCAAGGAGCACCCCCAGACTGCGAACACAGTCACTGGAGGAAAGTGTGACCCCATCCAGGACTGGAGGTTGCAACCCAATTGTTGGTTTTGGGGCCGCTACCATGAGCACTTCCGTCTTGTCTGGATTCAGTTTCAATCTGTTTTTCCTCATCCAGCCCATTACCGCTTGAAGACATTCATTGAGAGAAGAGATGCCATTGGAATTCGAGGCCGACGAACGAGATACAGAGAAATAGATTTGGGTGTCATCAGCGTACTGATAACACCCAGCACCATAACTCCGTATTATCTCACCCAGCGGCTTCATATAGATGTTGAATAACATTGAGGGCCAAAGGCAGGAGGAAAGATGAGACCAGGGTGGGTGGTTGACCATATGAATAGTGGAGAAACTTTAGGGATGTGGTGTGTGTTGGGAGCCAGAAAGGAGATATGATAAACTAGCTAAGAGCAGACTCATGAGGCTAGAGTGTTAATCAGTGTTATGGCTAGGAAGCTTTTGGCTCTGCTCAACTCACAATTGAGGAGTTGCAGTTTTTGGATATATTGTAATACAACTGTTTCACTTTCCAATCTTCTTTTGTAGTTTTTATTGTTGTTGTTGTTCATTTTAGGAGAGATATAGACAATGTGTAGTAGGTTCAGCGATGGTCATTTATACGGATTATAAATGTGTGGAGAGAGAAAAACATGAGGGAAAGTTGAAGGAGTCAGGTATATTCAAGGAAAACTGTCCTGAGGTCTGAGATGAAATGCCTGGGAAGATGGAAGTGTTTTGCACAAATTTTTATATGTTCCTATTCTACTGTCTGAGTTGTGTCAATTTATGCACTGGGACAGAGAATAGCTTCTTTGCCCAATGCAGAATGCTGAAGAACATTGCTGACAGAGGATGGCATATAGTATGTTCAATGTAGAGCAAGTGAATGTGCCTGTAATACTGTAAATTGTAGTTAGATTCTGTGATGACATTTCCAGAGTAGATGTGTGGGCAAAATTGACATCTAGGTTTGTGGCAAGGTCTTTTAACTGTCTCCCAATCTGGGTCGTGTATCTTTCTGCAAATAAGTAACTGTTTGAGACTGGGAGGCTGGCTGTAGGTAAGTAGCCTGTCACCAAGAGCCTTTGAGGGGGGCAGCACTATTGTCCAAAATAGACTATAGCTGATGATACACCTGAGTGGTCTCAATTGGGAGCTGTATGGGACCACTAGTGGGGTTCTCTACAGCCTTGGGCTTTCTCAGATGGGGTCAGGAGAATCCAAACCAACAGAGAAGCATGGATAGGAGGTGGCAGCAGCCAGCTGGGTGGGAAAGGAAAACAATGGCAGCAGGAAGGGGAGGAATTTGTCGTACCACTGATGCAGTTGGCACCTCCCTTTCCCATCAGCCAGCAACACCACTAGACCCAGAAGAGACTGGCATCTGGCTTCAGTGGCTACAGCAGATGGAGGGCCTGACTGTGTTTCACCCCACCCCCCATGGGGTCACCCAATAGCGTCCCCTGCCACTACCACTCCTAGTGATGTCCCTGACCAGACTCTCTTTCTCTGGATGTCTTCAAAAAGAGGCTGGACAGCCACCTGTTGGGAATGCTTTGGCTGAGATCCTGCATTGAACAAGGGATTGGACAAGACAGCCCATGAGGCCGTTTGCAACTCTATGATTCTATGGCGCATTACAGACTGCCATTTAGTATGCGCTCTGTGTGTACTAGGGTTAGAAAAGGGCGTGCTAGGGTTAGGAAGGGTCTTACCTTCTTAACCGGCCCTGTCCCTAGTACGCTCGGAGCACGTAGTAAATGGCGGCGACCATCCACACGGGTGCCACCATCTTTACATCTCGGACACACAGCGTCCGGGCATGGCGTGGCGGAAGTGACGCCGTGAGTGCACACCTCGCGCCTCGTGGTGCCACTTCCGGGTGCCAAGAAGAAGCGCCATTTCGGCGCTTCTTTTTAGCTGCTCAGGGAAGCCTTGTAGTCTGGCCGCTGGGGCTTCTTGGTGCAGCTAATGACGGCGGAGGCAGACCGCCCGCTTTTGGGCAGTCTGTAACGCGCCATTGATTCTATTTTATTCTGAATGCATGTGCTCTTTGGGGTTTCTTTCTCTTCTATGTCTGTATATCTAATGCATTGGAGGGAATCATGTTGCCCAGTGGATCACATTAGGCCTGCAAAGCCATTATTGCAGATCCTTCGGACTCCCACTACCAACTAAAAAAATGAGAAGCAACAATTCTTCTCTAAAGCAAGGTTCTCCTCCACCCTACTCACATAAATTTGTGGCGGGGGGCAAGACTTTGAAATCTTCCAGTCATTCTAGTTTCAAGTGGTGCAAATGGAGATGATGATGGGGCCCAAAAGTGACCTATTCCTGACCTAATGTGCATTTGATGATGTTCTTAGGTGTGTTTGTTTCTATAGATTTTAAGAATTAAGAACACAACCTATATCAGAAGACTAGAAAAATGCAGTTATCCCCATTCTCAAGACCTTTCAACAATATAAGCTATGGTTGATTTTGAGGACAGTCTTTAAACCAGGGGTAGGCAACCTTTTTGAGCCGGGGGCCGGGTTACTTTCCCTCAGGCGACTGGGGGGCCGGGGGCTTCCACCCTCCAGAAGCCAGGCCTCCCCATCTTTGCCGGCCCCTGACGGGGCCCCAGGCCCCGTCAGAGGCCGGCAAAAAAGCTGGTGGGGGCCGCCAGCACTGGAGGCCTCCCCCTCTTTGCCGGCCCCTAACAGGGCCCCAGGCCCCGTCAGAGACTGGCAAAAAAGCGGTGGGGGCCGCCAGCACTGGAGGACTCCAGGGACGGCAGCGGCCTCTAGAGACCCCCTGCCGCCGCCGGAGGCCTCTTGAGAACTCCAGGTGGCCAGCGGGCCCCTAAGAGAACCCCTGCCGTCGCCGGAGGCCTCTTGGAGGACTCCAGGGACGGCAGCGGGCCTCTCAGAGACCCCCTGCCGCCGCTGGAGGCTCTTGCAGGACTCCAGGGATGGCAGCGGGCCTCTCAGAGACCCCTGCCGCAGCCGGAACCTCTTGCGGACTCCAGGGATGGCGTGGGCCCCTAAGAGACCCCCCTGCCGCCGGCCCGGTCCTCTTTGAGGACTCCAGGGATGGCAATGGCCTCTCAGAGACCCCCTGCCGCCGCCGGAGGCCTCTTGGAGGACTCCGGGATGGCAGTGGGCCCTAAGAGACCCCCTGCTGCCGCCCAGAGTCCTCTTGCAGGACTCCAGGGATGGCAGTGGGCCTCTCAGAGACCCCCCCTGCCCCGCCGGACGGCCTCTTGAGGACTCCAGGGAGGCAATGGGCCTCTCGAGACCCCTGCCGCCGCCGGGGCCTCTTGGAGGACTCCCGGGTCGGCAGCGGGCCTCTAAGGAACCCTGCCGCCGCCCAGAGTCCTCTTGGAGACTCCAGGGGCGGCAGCGGCCTCTCAGAGACCCCCTGCCGCCGCCGGAAGCCTCTTGGAGGACTCCAGGGATGGCAGTGCCCTAAGAGCCCCCTGCTCACCGGAGCCCTTGGAGGCCCCAGGGCGGCAGCGGGCCCTAAGAGACCCCTGCCGTCGCCGGAGTCCTCTTGGAGGACTCCAGGGATGGCAGTGGGCCCCTAAGAGAACCCTGCCGCCGCCGGAGGCCTCTTGGAGGACTCCCGAGGACGGCAGCGGGCCTCTCAGAGGCCCCCCTGCCACCGCCGGAGGCCTCTTGGAGGGACTCCAGGGATGGCAGTGGGGCCCTAAGAGACCCCCTGCTGCGCAGAGTCCTCTTGGAGGATCCAGGGATGGCAGTGGGCCTCTCAGAGACCCCTGTCGCGCCGGAGGCCTCTTGGGGACTCCAGGGGCGCAGCGGGCCCCTAAGAGACACCCTGCATCGCCGGAGGCTCTTGGAGGACTCCAGGGATGGCGTGGGCCTCTCAGAGATCCCCTGCCGCCGCCGGAGGCCTCTTGGAGGACTCCAGGGGCGGCAGCGGGCCCCTAAGAGACACCCTGCCATCGCCGGAGTCCTCTGGTAGGACCCCAGGGACGGCACGGGGCCTCTCAGAGACCCCCTGCCCCCGCCGGAGTCCTCTTGGAGGACTCCACGGCGGCAGCGGGTCCTTTAAAGCCCGCTGCCGCCTCGGAGCCCCGTTTGGGGACCTGGGCGGCAGCGGGTCCCTTAAAGGCCCGCTGCCCATAGCGTGAAGTTCTCGCGCAACCTTTTCTGTGGTCGCCGAGACTTCACCGCTATGGGCGCCACCATTTTTTTTTCAAAATGGCGGCGAAGTCTCACACGACCTCAGGGAAGGTCGCGCGAGACCTCGCCGCCATTTTGGGAGAAAAAATGGCGGTGCCCATAGAGGCAAAAAGCCGCATTCGGCGGCGGCAGTGGCGGCGGCTGCTGCCGCAGGCCAGGCGAAAAGCCTCCGCGGGCCGGATGCGGCCCGCGGGCCGCAGGTTGCCGACCCATGCTTTAAACCTTAATTGCAGCTAGTGTGATACTGCCATTACCACTCCACACATCTGTTGTCATTGCTCCACAGTTCCCATCTTTATCATTCCCTCTTAAGTTCTCAGCACTTAAACAAACTTAAGTGCTGAGCATCAACACAACTGGTAGGAAACAGCCAAATGAGAAACAGAAGCAAAATCTATATGCATAGCAGAGGCATTACTAGGAGATGCAGTGGTGCGAATTGCAGCGGGTGACACCCCAGAGGGAGGTGTCACCCAGTGAGGCTGTACATCTGAGTTCAGTAACCAGGGGCGTCTGTTCCGACCCCCCTCCCTTTGTGGATACCAAAATGAACAGATGCTCAAGTCCCATTGTCCCCAATGGTAGTACGGCCATGTGGCTCCCTAATGTCCCCCACCTCTTGGGTGTCTTCTGGGTAAGCAGGGGCACCAAGGTGATCCCCTTCCACTTTCTCTGCCCCAGGGGTCCTGCTGGGCTGGCCCCACATCCTCCCAAATGGGGCATTCTCACCTCCAGAGCATTGGGGGATGAAGATGATGCTGGTGTCTTTGCCATCCCAGGTGAGGCTGAGCCTGGAGTCTGGTGCTGGCTGTGCCAGTCCTGTAACTGCTACCCCTCTTCACCCCCAAGCCTCCTGGGCTAGCAGCAGGCGGAGGGCACCACAGGAATGGGGCGCCCCCTTCTAGCTTCCACTGTCCCCATGGACAGCTGGACTGCCCGGACTGTCCCTAATCGTGGGGCAGCCGCGTATACCTGCCACTATTGGGGACAACCAGGGGCTTGCCATCTGTAGATACTGAAATCCACGGATGGCAAGTCCATGGATAAGGAGGACCTACTGTACTTACATCTCTTCCAGTATATTATGGAAGAGGGCATGGAGGGCATGGCTAAAACAACTTTATCAGAGAAGGATGACTGAGATGATGAAAGATTTGGAAATCAAGACCTACTAGGCATGGCTTAAAGAGCTGGGCATGTTGGAGAAGATAAGACTGGGTGATGGCATGATAGCCATTTTTTTTAAATACCTGAAGAAATGTCATGTAGATAATGGAGCAACTCAGAGACAAGGACATGGATTAATCGATTGAAATTACACCACCACTTAAACAGGCCTTCTTGACTGTAAAAACTGTTCAACAGTGGAACAGACTGCCTTTGAGGATGGTGGACTCTCTCCTTCTTTGAAGGTCTTTAATAGTGATTGGATGGCCAACCAGGAGT
>NC_056522.1:53553861-53678583 GCF_019175285.1 Sceloporus undulatus
TATCTATCTATCTATCTATCTATCTATCTATCTATCTATCTATCTATCTATCATCTATCGTCTATCTATCTATCCTTTGATGATTGCATGATCAACAGGTCAGCAGTCTGAGGCTCAAGTGCTGCATGATGATATGAGCTCTCATCACTAGTCCCAGCTTCTGCCAACCTAGCAGTTTGAAAGCATGTAAACATGTAAACATGTAAGTAGATAAATAGGTACCACTTTGGTGGGAGGGTAACAGAATAATGCTGGTCATATGATCACAGAGCTGTCTTTAACAATGCTGACTCTTTGGCTTAGTAATGGAGATGAGCACCACCCTCTACAGTCAGTCATAACTAGACAACCGTGTCAATGGAAAAGCTTTACCTTTTTAGTATTAAAAACCTAGTTAGTTGTGTACTTCTGCATGGCAGGGCGCTGAACAGGATGAGCCTTGTGGTCCCTCCCAATGATGTTTCTATGATTACCTGGGATCTGACAGAGGGGTGCTTTTCTTGGGGACAGGAATATATTGTAAAACCTCATTATATCCCCCAATTGTTTTGTATAATTAACACACATGCTTTGGGGTATATTTACAAATGCCAATCTAGTGGCAAACGTATGAACAGAGACAATAGTTTCTTGGTATATTACATATGTTAATACATATGTCTTATAATAGGGCATGTAATGAATTCTCTCCAACAAAGCTTCTGACTTCAGAAGTGGCTCTCACTAAGCAGATGTATTGCTTACATCTCAGCTTGAAAAACCTTTAACATATACAGTTATTTGATGTTTTGTGGCTGGTGTCACAAAATACATCTTTCTCTATTCATTTGCATTCCCTGTACCACTATGTAATTGCGAATATACGTGTAGCTTAATATTAACTCCATCAGTATATCTAAAGGACTGGACACTGACGAAAGCTGATGCTAAAATAAACACATTAGTCTAAAAGGTACTGCTAGATTGTTTGTTCCTCCCCCCCCCCCTTTTCCATTTTTATGCCACACTGCAAGAAAGACCATGACTGAATGTATATAATGGGCAAACATAGCATAGAGAAGAAGCTTCAGCAGCATTGGCTTCCCTCCATGGTCTTCCATGGATTACTTTTCTCTGTGGGCACATGCTGAGCCTCCTTTTCCATTCTTGTGCAAGCAGATCTTCCCAGCGTTCCCCCTATGGCTCCCCACCCCACCCCACCCCACCCCACCCTACCCTGCCGCCTGGCACTAGTTGTGTGCTTCTTACACAGGTCACAGAATAAACATTGTCTCAGCCTGCCTGATGCTTGCCATATGTTGACTTCTTCTGAGATACATTTTTTCTCTTTTGATTTCTCTGATATATTCAACATCACTATCCCCATATGGTATTTTGTAGCTGCTGCTTTTGTGTATTCCAGGGGGAGTTTGTCTTTTGCCTTTCAAAGGTTCGTTGCTGAGACAATCCCTTAGCAGAACAGTGTTGTGTGCCTGGTTCATCTAATTATACTCCCTCGTTAGAGATGCATCAGAGGTTTTGTGTTAAATTGCTGAGGGTTTTAAAAGTTGAATATCTGAGCAGCAAAAGTAGCATAAGCACCAAAGTGAGAACAGAAGGCTTCTCACATGGAAGAGAGGTATTCAGAGATGATTGGGAACAGGTTTCTTTACTTTCCTATTAATTACAACTACCTCTGTCCACACTTTCTCAGCTAAGACTTAGAGATGCTTATCAAGAGAGACCCCAGTGAAACCACTAGAAAATTGTCCAGATTCCTTAGCAACAGGATCCTGGGAGATAATTTAGTACTGTAACAAGGCATTCAAGAACAATTCCCCTGTGATATGTGTTTATATGTACCGGTTCATACATATTCATGAAGTTGTGTGTAGATTTTCTTAGCACTCTAGTACAAACAAACTTTTTTGTGCATTGTACCACCTGCAGGCTACGCATCATCTGGCATTCACTTGGGCAGCATCCAGACCCTCAGGCTCTTGGCAGGGGGGTGCTGCAAATAAGTTTCCCCTATGCCCCTTCCTCCTCCACTGCCAGCCTAGCACTCTGAGTACTGCTAGTAGTTAGATCTAGCAACCTTCTAAATGTCCCTCTCATCTAGCATTGTTCTGAACATTATGAGAAATGGTAAGTAGACACAGCCAGGCTGTGATGCTGAGGTCACGGCTTTGTTGCTGCTGCTGTTGTTTATGAGCCATCAAGTAGGTTTCAATTTATGTTGACTCATGAATGAGAGACCTCCAAAAGACCCTGTTATTAATAGAGGTGCCTTGGTTTTGCAAACCCAGAGTTGTGGCTTTCTTGAGAGAGTCAATCCATCTGTAATTCAGACTTCCTTTTTCTTATTGTTCCACTCTATTGAGCTTTAGAGTCTTTTCCATGAGTCATGTTGCGGCATGATATATCCAAAGTACAATTAATTTAGTCATTTTCACTTCTGATGAGAATTTCAGAGTGATTTGTTCTCAGACTCATTTATTTATCTTTCCGGCAGTCCATAGTGTCCATAGAACTTTCCTCAAGGATCACATTTAAATGAGTTGATCGTCTTCTCATCTGCTTCCTTCATTTGTCAGCTTTCATGGCCAGACTTAGAAATTGGGACTCCTATGGTATGGATGATCCTGACTTTGGTATTTAATGATGTGATCTTTGCACTGGAGGATGTTATCTAATAAGAAGTCGTAGATTTCTTCAGGTTTCTTCATTTTAATTAATGGCTGAGCCAAAGTATTGAAAATCTTTAAGTACAGCTATTTCAAAGTCTTTATCACATCCCTTAAAGTTATGTAAATCTTCCATGGTCATTATTTTTGTCCTCTTAAAACCCACCACTAGCCCTGCTTTTGCACTTTCTTTCTCAAGTGTCATCTGTAGTCATTTCAATTCTTTACTATTTTCTGCAATTAATATCTGTCTATTTTAAATTATTGATATTTCTTCTCTAGTTTTCACACCTCTTTCCTCTGAGTCTA
The DNA here is from genome assembly GCF_019175285.1 of Sceloporus undulatus. Lineage (NCBI taxonomy): Eukaryota > Metazoa > Chordata > Lepidosauria > Squamata > Phrynosomatidae > Sceloporus > Sceloporus undulatus. Next base: position 53,556,837 of record NC_056522.1, read on the forward strand.
ACCCTGCTTTCTGTGTGATATGCTCTCTACATAAATTAAACAGTTTGGGTAATAAAATACACCCTTGTCTGACTCCCTAGTCAATAGGAAACCATTCTCTTTCTCCATATTGTATCCTAGCAGTGGTTTCCTGTCCAGAGTATAGGTTGTGCATTAGAACAAACAAATATTGTAGCGCACCCATTTATTTTAGATCAATTCTTGGTTTTTTCATGATATACAGAGTCAAAATCTCTCCTTTAGTCTATAATGCACAGTCTGTTTTTCTTCTGAAATTAACTGGTGCCCTCCATTAGTCAACGTATGTCTTCAGTACGATATCTAAAACCTCTAGCTTTTCTGAATCCACCTTGGATGTCTAGAATTTCTTGTTTCATATATGACCTAAATCTTCAAGGTAAAACATTAAGTATCACTTTGCTTGCCTGGATGATTAGTGCAGTGGTTTAATGGTTGCTTCAGCTCCTGGTGTCCCTTTTCTGAGGTTGGAAGAAATGTTGAATTCTTTCAGTTTGTGAGCCATTAGGGCCACTACAGACCGGCACTAAATGCGACCTTGCGGGTTGCATGGGGCTGTGGTGTGTGGTTGCTGAGGCCCCAATCCAGCATTCAAAGGTGCGATATGAAGCTGCCCCTTCAGGGCCACCTGTTTTGGGCTCTTACTTTGTTTTCCATATTTGGCACTCAAGGCTGCCAGGAGCCCCTAACAGAGAAGAGGTAGCCACTAGTTTACACACTGCCTAACACCCCCAATAGACATATATTCTTTGGGCCTGCAATATTTTCAGAAGTAGGCATAATTTGCTACTTTTGTATTTTGCTTATCTTCCAAAGAGTTTGATGCAGTGAACATGATCACTCACTACATTTTCATCTTCTCAACAACCTTGTGAGGTGAAGCTAAGAGATAGTGGCTGGGTCAAGATCTCCTGATAAGTTTTATGGCTTGGTGGAGATTTGAACTCTTCATTCTTAGTAGAGACAAAAAAATTAACAATGGGGTGGTAGTAGTAGTAATCACCACACTCATTACTAGAGTGGCATCATTGTATATAACAATTTCTAGAATTCTGTAAAAACTTGAGAAGCTATTACCTCAAACAAAACTAAGAACAAGATATGTGTAAGTAAGTGCCTGTAGCTGAAACTACACAGAAGACATAACTATTTTGAGAAGGCACTATACGTCATGTTCTAATTATCCAGTAGAAAAAAATGGAAAGCATTCTATATCCAAAGCAAATATTATTGTAAAGACCTCAGGGGTTTATTGTAATTCTGTCCTTGAGGGCATCTGCTTTCCAGATATTTTCTCATGGAAAACATGGCCCTTTCTGCCTTCTTTTTGCTGCTCAGTCCTCTGGAGTGGAATCAGTCAAGGAGCAAATCAGGCAAGAGCCCTGCCGAGGGAGTGTGACCTGCTGCCATTAATTCTGATAGAGCAAAGAGTGATCGTGTCCACAAGCCCGGTAAAGCTGATGCAGCAGAAGAGAATAACAGCCTATAAAGTTTGCAGCTCGTGCTGGCCAACAGCTCTAAGACAAAGGTGCCCAAGGAAATATTCATCATCTAAAGAAATTCAGGATCTGAGTGGCATATTGAGTTATTGCAAAGATTTGTCCTTGCTAGAGACTTTGTTAAAGCTAATTTAGGCTGCAGCGCTGGAAAATGTTTGCTGGCTCACCCTTGTGGTTGAATGGCACATTGCGGTGCTAGCTTGTATCTATGTTAGGTCCAAATAATAGGTGACTTTGAATGCTCAGGCAACGTTTCAGTTTGCCTGTGGGTTCAGAGTATCACTGTACACATTGCCTCTTTGGTGAGATTGCTGATACTATCAATTGGTGTGAGAATAGGGCTGTCAATTCAGGATCATCCCAGGCCCTGAGATTTCTAGGCCAAAACCTAAAACTTAAGAGATAACCGTTGGTGATATCTTTAACAACCACAGTCACTCACAGTTTATTGTTCAAACACTCACACACATACACAAGAGATAATATAAATTTCTACTTGGAAATTAAGACAGAACTCTAAAGCAGATAGTAAGATTAAGGTGAAGTGAGAGGATTGTTTCTTCTTACTCAGAGAGATGGGACACCGTTGTTGTTTTGTCTCTTCAAGTCATTTCTAATTTATGGTACAGCTAAGATGAATGTATCATGAGGTTTTCTTGGCAGGATTTGTTCAAATCAGCTCCTTTTTGTGCCCTGGAAAGGGTGCGATAGCCACGGCATGCAGCTTTGGTGTTTTGTCATGTGGATGTAATGCCAGAGGAGTGCTGTGATGCCATGTACCATGTGGTGCGGCATGCAGCATCACGCCAGCCTGGGGGCGGAGCCAGGGTGTGTGTCGCTATGTCCCAACTCCGCCCCCAGGCCAGCTTTTCCTGCCAGTATGCACATCCCCTAGACCATCTTGGTTCTCCAAGAGATGGGAAGGAACATTTAATCTAGCTTCCTTGGTTCTAGTCAGAAGATGGATACAGAGTAGAGTGCAGGGCAAGACACAAGGACTAGGAGGAAAGGAGGAAGCTAAGTAATGCCAAAGACCCCCTGGAAAGTCTTTGCAAATTGCAGTGACAAATCAGTTAAACCTTGCAAAACTCTATGAGCTGAGGAGATTTTCATACAGCCTTTTCCTCTTGCCTAGAGCTGAGTCCACCAAAACTGGACAATTTGCACCATCATCTTCCACCTGGAGAGGACCCACAAAAACTGGACACTCAGGGCCAGGACCTGAGATCTGGCAACCCTAAAAGGTCACAGTGATCCAGTTCAGACTTGGGGAAAGATTGTGATTACCTATATCATGCTCTTTAATAATCAATAAACATTAGTAATACAGTGGTACCCCGGGATACGAATTGATCGCGTTACGAAATTTCCGGGATACGAAAAAAATAGATAGGAAAAAACTGTTCCGGGATACGAAGGTTTTTTCGGGTTACGAATGTTTTTTTCGGCGCGAAATTCAAACCGCAAAGCGCGGCTAGCGGCTTTCCAGCGCTAGCCGCTAGCCTTTTCGGGTTGCGAAATTACTCGGGTTACGAACGGAGCCGCGGAACGAATTAATTTCGTAACCCGAGGGACTACTGTATTGTGTTTGTATTACATTTACAGTTCCAGGGCATTTCTTACAGTGTGCAATCAACCCATGCTGATTAAGGTGAGCCTCCAACAAAAATCAGAGCGGCTGCAAGGGAACAATGGGCTGTGTAATGGGGGGGGGGGGTGATGCCAGTATATTATTATCTGTAAATAAATTATCTTCTCCTTTAGCACACAGATCCAGGAATGGACTATGAATATAGAGAGAAAGAGTGTGGTGTAGCTAGAAGAACTTGAGAGGTCCTGGTTCTAGTCCTAATGAACCATGAAAGTTACTGGGTGATATGAGGCCAGTTGCTCTTTCTCAGCCTGACCACCTCACAGTGTAGTCATGAGAATAAACTGTGAAAGAGGAGAGCTGTGTACACCACCTTTTGCTCACAGAAGAAATACTGAGTTGTAAATATCATTAAGAAATTAAAATATAGGTAGATACCGAAGGAATCACTATGGGCAGGGGGAGTGGATTTGCCCCTTATCCTAATAGTGTCTATGACAGCAGACACTATTTTCTCCAATGGTTGTATGGATGTAAGAGCAGGACAGTGAAAAAAAGCAGGTAAAACACAAATCAACTCATTTGAGATGTGGTGCTGAAGAAGAGTGTTGAGGATACCATGGACAGCCAAAAGATAAGGAAATGGGTCCTTGAACAGATGAAGCCTGAAATGCTTCCTGAAGCCAAGACGATTAAATTGAGGCTGTCATACTTTGCCCACATCAAAAGAAGGCACAAATGATTGGAAAAGATAATAATGCTAGGAAAGGCTGAGGGTAGTAGAAAGAGAAGAAGATGGCATGCCAGATGGCTTGACTCAATTAGGAAGGCCACGGGCATGAATCTATGAGACTTAAGCAGAGTTGAATTTGCATAATCAGAATGTAAATTAGAGTTGTTTGCATAATTAGAATATTTTCATACTATGCAAATTAGGTGCCCGGATTTTAAGAAGAATATGGCAACCCTAAGTGGGAAGAAAGGGACAGTGAAGGTTGAAAACTGCTGGAAGAAAATGTGCTGAATTTGCCTATGAATGCAAGCTGTACTAATTTGCATAATTAGAATAATTTTTACAGCAGGCAAATTAAGTGCCCACATTTTATGAAAATAGCCTTGGAGCTCTATGTGGCCCCAGGATCACACTTTACCCAAACCTGTTTTAAGGTCACATTTACAAGATATATCTTTGGCTTTTGGGGCATCTGCGTGTTTCTCCAGTTTGGAAAGATCTGGCCAAATTAATAGCTCAAGCCAGGACACAAAAGTCGTAGGGAGGGCAAATTTTCTGTAAATTATATACCCGTTTTTGTTGGGGTTTTTTTTTTTTAAATTAAATCAGTATTAGCAGTTTCACATGCAGACTCACATGCACAGGCACACACACACACCGCCTATCTCTGGAATTCAAACCACACAGGTGCATTATAACATCATAATATTCTTGAGATAAATTACAAACAGAAGACCATTTTCAGGGGCAAAGGAGCGTGCTTCAAAATGCATTTGTGTACTGCAGGCTCCATAAATCCATATTTGTAGCCTAATATTTTTGAAATTCAACAGTGTCATCAATATTTTACAGTTTTTTGACTGCAAAAGCAGGAAACTGCAGGATCATTAGGGATGTTCCATTGCCCTGGATCCATCACCCTAACAAAAGATGATCTTTGTGGCCTGTTCATTCAGTCTGCTTAATTCAGCTGACAGAAGACAGAAACGATAGATTACGGACTGTCCTTTACATAAAATCATATCTGGCTAACGGATACATCTGGAATCAGAGTCCCAATAGATATTGCAGTGCCTGATAACAAATAGTTGCTCAGTGGGAGAGTGTCTCAAAGAATGAACACACCAAAGAGAAGAAAGAAATAGCTTAGCGGGAGAGCCTTTGATATAAAGGTGGACCTTTCAGAAAACAACGTATTGCAGTTGAATGTAAGGCTGAGTCTATGTGGAAACCTTTAAAATGCTCTTTCCAGGAGATGCAAACAAGCCCATTCCCCTCTCCTAAAGATCTTCATTAACAAGAAGTAAAAATAATAAGTCTTTTACTCTGAAAATCAAACAGCAGTGAAACAGCAACTTGAAGCAGAGGTTAGGTAGGTGATATGACAGCATTCCCTCTGGCCATGGCTGACCTTTAACTCAAAAGAAATGCAAAACTATGTTACTGAACATTTGGTCCAATGCAACATGAAATGAAATAGCAATTTTTTTGCAAGTCCCTGTATACTGAATGGGGAAAAATAACTCTTACCTAATGTTCTCAGTTCCAATAGCTCTACAAATCCCTCAATATTAGGAGCAGAGAAGTAGTGAAACCATTCCCCCTGTTTCTTCACATCTCTTTTTTTTCTTAACAAAAATAATCATTTTTTTAAGAAAATGCCAACGCTTGCACACCTGTATGGAATTTTGGTTTGCCTTAAGAGAATATTGCCCAGCTGTGGATTTTATTTCTAGACTCTCATTCTAGAGGCTCTAGAAATTCCTCTCATTTTTTTTTTAAAAAAAAGATATGAATCTTCCCATGCTGTAGCCAAACACACAAGACCTTTGCTAACCCCAGATTTACAGATATCTAAATGTTCATAGAATGTACACCATTTTCCTAGCATGTTTTTGCAGTGCACCTGTGATAAACTGAATGCATACATCTATGTAAGGCAAAATTTTTATGCACCACAAGTGGTGGCAAGCTGAAAACGGCCCTTAAGTGGATAGACCTTTTTCATCCATCAGAGATCATGATGCCTGAAGGGCAGAGGTTGTTCTTAAACCAGCTCTTCTCAAGTTTCTCAAACAATGGCCAAAATGCTCTTCCTTTGTTCCAAACAAATACCTTTGTTAGCCCAATTCACAAAAGGACCACTTCCACCATAAACTGCTGAGTTTGGCAGCAAAGTTGCCCAGCATTGTCTACAATAAATCCTGAAGTTCCACATTGAAGTTACACCATAACCTCTGCTGTATTGCACACTAAATCAGACGTTGTCTCCAAAAGAAGTTGCAACATCAGCCGCTTGCTTGCAGTCTTGATATTTATGGAAAGTGCCCACCACTGGCAGACATGATCAACGTGCTGTTGCTGAAAGGCAAAATGCCATCGAAAGGGTCATTTGAACTGTTCCAGCATAATTTGGATTTTTGCTTGTGACTCAACTGATGAACCTGAGTCAAAGTATCTCGAGAAGCACAAGTGTGAAAAATCACTGGAAAACTTTTGATTTCACTGTAGCTGCTGGATCATTTCATTGCTTTTCAGTTTAATCTTCAAGAAAACCTCTTATCTGGTTTCCTATCAAAGCCCTTGAATATAAACCATGCTGGAGATGAATGGCTTAAATACCAAGCATGATTAGAGAGCTAAGATGAAGGTAGAACTGTAAAAGCTGAAACCAAATCAATATCTATTTCATCCATGCAGAGAGAAAGAGAGAGAGAGAGAGAGTCATATTTAAAAGTAAACATGCTCTAATGAAAGGAAATGATTGCTTTCTGAAAAGAGGCCCAAATAGGTAGTTAGATTTGGGAAGAAGAACAAGGCTTACACCTATGGCTAGTTAGTACACAAGATATTCTGTCTCTGCAAACCACATGACATACACTCTGATCCATGTATTCTCCTCCATGTATTCATGGCATGGGGGGGGGGGAGCAGAAAATCTGGACAGGTGGCCCAATCCACATAGGACAATGAGGGATTTGCAATAGGAAACCCCCTTTTTGTTTTGTACACTGGCTGCTTTAATTATACAATATGGCTGCCAATGGATTTTTTTCAGTGTTGGAAGAAACTGCCCTGTTCCATGGCTGAACCATCTTGCTCAATAGTAACCATAGTTCTTCAAAGTCTCAGGCTCTTCACAGAGAACAAATCATTTTCCGCAACGCTATTATCTAAACCTGGCACTGGAGATGGCATTAAAGTCATCAGTTCTAATCCCTGCTAGTGTTACCTCCTCATCCTTGATAGGATGGATAGAATATATGTCTATCCAGAAAAGGTTCACTTCATGAATCTGATGAAGTGGACTGTATCCATAAAAGGCTATGCTAGAAATTTCTTTTTCTTGGTTATTTTCAAAGGTTCTACTAGATTCCTTTACATCTTTTTATGCTAAAACAGACTGGCATGACTATCTCTACTTAACAAATCTGTGACAAAGAGCCCACTGCTTTCTGAGGCAGCCTGTTATAGTGTTGAACAGCTCATTTCCCCTCAAGATTTTTTTTGTTGTTAATAATTTGGCAATTTGTGTTTTCTTGCCATTTGCACATATCAGAGCCAATGGCTGTGCCAGCTACGAGGGTCTGAGAATCAGTAACGTTTCCAACCTCTTTGTTCCCAAGAGGCATGTGACAGGTTGGGTACAGATTTAAACAGAAGTATAAATATGTTCAAGACATGCAATATCCCCTGAAGTTGCACAGAGTGTGATGGGGGAAATGACACTTCCTGACTTTGTAGCCAATTAAAAGCAAAGACATTGCACACACCTGAAGGAATTTTTTCTTAAAAAAAAATTAATTTCATCCCTGACATAAGAACAAATGCATGATTGAGGAATGCATGGGTTGAGGTTAGCCAGGGTGACTCTATGAGGTCTGTAGCTTGAGCTTCTTAAAGCCAGTGACAATACTCTGGCATTAACTGGCCCAGAGACCACAGTGATTATTAGTCAGCCGATGCAAATAAAGAAAATGAATTTGAAACCTGTGCTGATAAACTACATCAGCCACTGAAGCCAAGTGACAAAAAGGTGAGGTGTCTCATCCAGAAATATGTTACATGACAAGGGAAATTATTAAACAATCTCTTACTTCCAAGCATATAAAAACCCCAGTATGGATTCAGTTTTAAGGAAACCTTTCTGTGTACCCAGCACCTGGCTGGTCCTGCATACAGAGTAGCGGTTGCGTAGTCACGACTGTGCTTACTTAACAGAGCTGTTCAAGGGTTCTCTCTCTTTCCTTTTTCATTCATACCTTAGAGGCAAAGGGATTATGATGGCTGCCTTTCAAATAGTATCTGTGACTCAATTTCTTTTCCTTCTCAATGTCCCTTATAATAGGATTTGGAGTCACTGTACTGGGACTCTAGCAAGGAAACAATGAAGATATTTAAGGTGAGGCTAGTGAGCTAAACCTCCTGCTCTGTTGGAGGCTACTTTCCCCCCCCCCCCTTCTCTGCTATCGCATAACAAGGCTGAACAAGCTTTGCAGACAGGGAATGAACATTAACTGCAACACTTGGAAAAGAAATTCATGGCAGCCAAACTTGGCTCAGTGATAGGGAGCAAACTACCATTGCTTCTGCTGTTGCTGCTGCTGCTGCTGCTCCTGCTGAAATAAAAGCATTGTGTGGTGAATGTAAATGTTCGTTGAGTCTCCCAATGATAACTTGTCATGGTGTGCATGTAGGGCTATCTCACTAAAGAGTGAGGTTGAGAAAAATCTTGCCACAGATCCATGGGAAGTAAAGAAGTTCTAAATTACACCCTCAGCAATTGGCAGGAGGTGTCCAGCTTCACCAATGGCAATATGGAAGTTGCCTTTGATACAGGACTTTAATATAAAGTCAATACAGTGGTACCCCGGGTTACGAAATTAATTCGTTCCGCGGTTAATTTCGTAACCCGAAATACCTTCGTAAGCCGAATTCCCATAGGCGCTAATGGAAAAATAGCTCTCTGCTGCCCTCCGGTGGCGGAAAATAGCGCCGCGGTTTTTTCGTAACCCGAAGAAACCTTCGTAAGCCGAAGCAATAAATCCCTATGGGATTTTTTCGTATCCCGAAAAATTCGTAACCCGGCGCATTCGTATCCCGGGGTACCACTGTATAAGACTTTAAGTGGGAATGGGATTTGAAAACATCTTCCTCCCCGCTTGCTTGATAGTAATTTTGCTGAAAAATACCATGACAGTACAATCTTCTTTGTTTGTTTATCTGGAAATTAATCCCACTGTGCTCAGTGCAGGGTGCGCATATAACATAGCCATAAAGAAGGACAAGGTACCACAAAACGTAGGACATTCAAGCAATGGCAACTCACACTAAGGTGTCACCCAGTGTGGGGGGCAGGGCTTTGGGGTAGAGTAAAGCTGCTCAGGACAGGGACAGGGATGCTGGGTCCTCTCCCTGTCCTGCCTTGCACAGCTTTACTTCAGAGTAAAGCCATGTGGGGGGGGCACTGGGCACTCTCCATCCCTGCCTAGCACTGTGACGCATGGCAGGGAGGTGTGGGGTGATCACTGGGTGTCACCTCCTCTTCTGTGGTATCACTCCCCTTTCAGTGGTGTCACGCAGTGCAGACCGCACCCCCTGAACCCCCTAGTGATGCTACTGCATTCAAGGAAATGTAGGAGATTGCAAAATAAAAGCTATAAACACTAATATAAATATAAATTCATTTCATATGATTTATTTACAACTATATTACATATACTGTACTGTAGTTTATTATATACTGAATCATATTTTCTGATGAACTTAACTTTGTTGAAATGCCTTGTTCGCTTGCAATATAGTTATACATCTCTGAGCGAGTGCGAGACAAATGCTTAAAATTATATTTTACTGGAAAGAAACCCTTGATTGAATATACATTTAAATCATTCCTTTCATTCCTTGTCCATTGTACTGAAATTAATGGGGGGGGGGGGTCTTTCAACATTTGCATTGTGTCCCCAAGCAGCCCTTTGCCTAACATGTTTGCAGTCATTTTTCTCTCCAGGAAAGAAATACACCATGAGCTCTGGAGACAAGTCTTGTCTGTTGTTGTTCTTAGGAAGAACTTTAGAAGGAAAATAGCCTCCTATTTGCAACAAGAACAGGCTACCAAGTAGACAAATTTCTTGAGGAGGAACAGCAAACATAGTGTTACCTGATAGGCTTTTTAGTCTTAATGAAAGTTGTGGACATTTTGGAATTTCTCCTGGACAGAAGGCTGAAATGTAGGACATGTCCTGGAAAAGGAGGATGTCTGGTTGCCCTGACTCAATGGGACTTATGCCTACATACATTCATATATAGGTGCTTTCTTTCTTTACTGTGTTTATACAGAAACTCTCCTGCATGCTCTCTGAGGTAACTCACAAAACAAATATAATACTGAATACCATATAAAACACTAACAATTATTTTTGAAACACAACATTAAAATGCAGATTATAAATTAAGGGGTCCAAATATCAGCAGTTTAAAAGGTCTGGTTGAATAAAAAGATGTCTTCCTTGGTGCCAGAAGAATCACAAAGATGACACAAAGACATAAAGCAAACAAAGCTAAATATGAGTCAATAGTGTGATGCAATGGCCAAAAGAGCTGGGCTGCATCAACAGGAATATAGTGTCCAGGTCGAAGGAAATAATAGTTGCACTCTGTTCTGTTTGGGCCAGATCTCACTTGGAACACTGTGTTCAGTTCTGGCCACCATTCAAGAAGAACGTCCAGTGTTGATGGGATACTTTTCAGCCAGAAGATGTGGACAGGATCTTTCGAGAAGGGAGAGTCACCACATGTGTACTAGACCCTTGCCCTTCCTGGCTAACTAAACAGGCCAGAGGAGGACTGGCTGAGTGGATAAGGGAAGTGATTAATGCCTCTTTACAACAAGGCAGGATCCCAACATGCTTGAAGGTGTTGTGCCAAGTTAGTAAGGGCACCCTATTTATCCTGAGAGCATATGGTGGAAAATCCCTCCTTATGTGGACCTGTTCAGAGCAGGGCTGATACAGACAAAGAGACACCAAATTTGGTTTTAAACACTATACATATAACATTTACTGAAATACAAAGACATACATAGATAGAAGTATCAAGAGAGCTCTCACACACACCATGCATACAATACTCACACACACAAAGTGGCACTTCACTGAAGCCGTTGATCAGTCGTCTCCATGAAGCCTGTGGGAGCCCAGGAGCACACCTCTGGTTTGGAAAGGTCTCTCTTTTAAGGCCTTCTGCTTCTCTACTTCCAACGTCCACCGCCCTTTGGCCTTTGGACAAAAGTTTCCTTGATTGATGAGTTCTCTACATTTCTCTGTTTATCAGTCCATGTCCAAACATTCTGTAACTTCTTGCAGTTCATACCAACCCTTGGATAGAATGTCTTTTCCCTATAGATAACACTTGGCAGGTACATCTTGGTTTTCATAGATGTGCCATCACTTCACCAGCAGGTTCAAAAATCCTCACTTCGCTTGCCAGGTAACTCCCATATCATGCATTGCGAATCTCCATTTTGTTCAGTCTTCTAGTGCCACTTTTCACTCATACAACCATCCATTCCTCACAAAGGAGGCAGACCTAACACCTCTTCTAAAAAAAAAAAAAATTCTTGCATGTTACTATATGAGATAACTACAGGCCAGTCTCAAACTTTCCATTCCTGGGTAAGGTACTACAGCATGTGGTGTCTTTTCAACTCCAGGAGTTCATGGATGAGATGGATTATCTAGGTCCATTTCAGTCTGATTTCTGACTGATTTCATTGTGGAACAGAGCCAGCTTTGATTATCTTGGTGAATGACCTATGCAGGGGACTGGACAGGGGGACTGTGTCCCCATTGATTCTGCTGGACCTCTCAACAGCTTTTAGTACCTATTGACCATGGTATCCTCCTTTCGGATGGGCCTTGGAGGTACTGTTCTGGCTCCATTTTTTCTTAGAGGGGTGATCTCAGAGGGCAGTGCTAAAGGATTCCTGCTTGACTCCTTAACCATTGGCCTGTGGAGTCTCTCAGGACTTTTGTCCCCCTTTTCAATTTTGTTCCCCTTTTAACATCTACATGAAAATGCTGGGAGCAGTTATCTGGAGTTTTTAGGTCAGGTATAACCAGTATACTGATGGTACCCAGCTCTATCATTCATTTCCACCTAATTCCAAGGAAGCTATTCCTATGCAAAACCAGAGCCTGGCGGTTGTAATGGACTGGGTGAAGGACCAATAAATTGAAGCTTAATCCAGACAAGACAGAGGTGTTGCTGGTCAGTCAAAAAACAGATCTGGAAATAGGTGTTCAGTAAGAAGGGATTACACTTCCCCTGAAAAAAATCATAATTTGGAGGTACTCCTGGATTGAGGTTTGAGCCTGGAGGCCCTGGTTTCAGCAGTGCACTCAGCAGTTCAGAGTGGTATAGAGTGGTACTTGCTATTGCTATTGTTTAAATTCCACTGGGAAGAAAGAATTCTAATTGGAGGCAATACCCTGATCCTTCCCTCCTCATAGGTACTTCTTTGGTCAGATAGTCACTGCTTTCATTAATCAACAAGGAACACAGACCATCCAGTATTTTCTTCTGCTACCATGGCGGGATACAAACGGCCCTCAAAGGGCCGTTTTCCCGCCGCTGCCATTCGCTGCGCAGGGAAGCCCCAGCTGCCAGACCGCGAGGCTTCCCTGCGCAGCAAAAAAGGAGCGGCGAAATGCCGCTCCTTTTTTGAACGCGGAAGTGGCGCCGCGAGGGGTGGAGTGCGCCCTCGCGACGTCACTTCCGCTGCGACACGTCTGGACGCACAGCGTCCAGTACGTCAACATGGCGGCGCCCATGTGGATGGGCACCGCAAAAAAGTACGCGTTCCGCGCGTACTGGGAGGAAGGGCCGTCAGAAAGGTAAGAACCTTCCTAACCCTAATACGGCCCTTCCTAACCCTAGTACGCGCAGAGCGCGTACTTTATGGCGGTTTGTAACCCGCCCATGTCTCTGATATGAGGGAGTGAGTTGTGCAATGGTACATTGGCTTGGCTGTGCCCTTATGGCAGTAAACCATATTGCTGTTAACCGCCCTTGAGCTGATCTTGACTCATGGAGACTTTGTGAATGAGACATCTCCAACACTCCTTGTTCTCCACTGCTCTGCTTAGTTCCTACAAATTCACACCCATGATCTGCTGAATAGAGTCCCTACATCTAGAATGCTGCCTTCCTTTTTTTTTCAGCTTCCCTCCATCTTTTCTAGCATTGTTGTTTTTTTTCTAATGAGTTGTGCTTTCTCATGATGTGTCCAAAGTATGACATCCTTAGTTTAAGTCATCTTGGCTTTCAGGGAGACTTCTGGCTTGATCTGTTCCATGACCTATTTCCCCATCAACCATATCCTCAACATCAAACTGCTTCCGCTCAGTGTCTGGAGGAAAGGATGGGTTCATGCTTTCTGGCCCCACCCTCCCCCACATTGGTAATATTGGGGAAGCTTTCATAATACAAAGTCTGGATTACAGGCACAGGTATTTTGCAGATAGTTATGTATGTGCATATGTAGAGCTCCATTCATATGTCAAACTGGCAACATGAAGGATGCAGGATGGGGCCTGGTGTTATGTTCCCATCCAGCGCCACCCTTTCCTCCCTCTGTCTCTCTCCATGTTCAGCAAAACTGGGGACAGAGTTCTGACTTGCCTGTCATCCACTCTGCCACACTCTGCCCCCAGAACCTGTTGCCTTTACCTTGCTTTGTGGTAGCTATACTTTCACCACCATCTGTATTTTGAAAAGACTGACTAGAACATACTGCTGCTGAGGTAACAAAGCAGTCAGAGCATATTGGGGGAAACCAACGATATTCAAATACAGTATTTAGAAGCAAAAAGGCAGCTTTCATTTGTCTGTGGCATACATTTCTCTCCCTGGGAGAATATCTCAGATGACAAGGACAATGGTGTTCCAAATCACTCCTCTTCTCCACTAACATAAACATAATAAGATAAACTCCTTCAGTAAAGAAAGGAAGAGACATTATAAAAATTAATAAGCTATGAGTTCCTACAAGCAGCAGTTTTGTCACGTCACATATTGCCAGGGAAGGGAGAACAATATTTTCATTTCAGGAAAGCTAACAGGCCATCTTTTAAAGTTCTAATTTTTTTTAAAGTCACCTTGAGTACCCTTTGGGGGGCTGAAAGATGATGTCTTAGAAATACTGTAATTTTATGAACAAAGAAGGAAATAAAAACTTAATAGAAGAGGGTGAAAAGCAAAGTTGTTACTTGAATATATTGATGCAAGTACTGGGACAGTGGGAGAAGGTGCTATACAACAGCTGCTATCTGTTCCTCCATCACTAGTCCTGCCTTGTCGCCTTCGGCATTCAACACATTTCCTACTTTTCCATGCTAGTTGTGATGTATCCGAAGTCACAAGCTAGTATAGAATCATAGAATCATATAGGCATAATCCCCAAGGTACAGTAGGGCAATGGCAAAGCTATATTTCTTTTAAGTGAGAAACAGGAAAAGATCTGCATAGGAAATGCTTTATTTGTTATGCTTGGCTTATATTGGATATGTAATGTCTATGTGGCAAGGATATGAAATCAGTGCCCTCCAGATGTTGTGAAATGAAACTCTCATCCTGCTTCACCCTGGATACAGTAGCTAGACTTGATGGGAGCTGATGTCCAACAACATCTGGAAGGCTCCAGGTTCACCATCTCGCCCATATGGAGTGGTCACATTTTCTTTTCCTTTCTTGAACTAAAGTTTGGTTCCAGGTATGTTCATAACCAGAGGGTTCCAGAATTAATTCAGGTTCAAAGCAATACTGAGGTTCAATGGCCAAAGCATCAACTGCTCCAAATGGAAGGTCACATAATGTCAGTTTACCAACACAATATTCCTGACTGAGGTTTACCTGAGGCCACTGCTTAGTTTGAGTTGGCTACATCCATTGCTGCTGGAAGAAGCCTCCAGTGCTTGAAGGGATTTCCCTTCTTAGCAACTGTTGCCTGAGATGGGAGGGCAGCAGTTCCACTATGGTTTTCAAGCTGAGGTCCTCAGACTCAAGGTACTGTGGCAGGGCTATCTCTTCAGGCCTGGGAGATGGCAACAAGTTTAGCTCCTCAGATAGTGGATAACTTCTGGGGGAGTGGCATCTTCCATGGGTAGTGCTGATGATAACTAACTTCCCTATTCTCCCTCCTCCTCTCCCCCAGTCCCTGTTACTATCCACCATAAGACAAGACAAGGAATTTTGTTTTACACCACCATATCATCCTGAACACAGCAGGGCTGAGAATGAGATCCTACACCAAGCAAGCAGATTGGAATAGTCCATGCATGCAGTTCTGTGTTCCTCCACCTGACAGCTGTCAAGCCCTGGGAAGGGATCCTGCTGTTACTTATTGGCAGGGAAGGGAGAGAAGCGGAAGGCAATTCAGATAATGAAGAAACAGCTGGCCTGAGCTCAAGAGAAGGGGAAAAAGAGTGCGTTTACAGTTGCATTCTCCGTTTCCTTCCCCCTGGAACCCAAACCAGCCATACTTTTATCATTTCATTTGCCTCCCTCACATCTAGAAGGAGTGTCAACAATGGCTCCTCCAAGGGCTTGGCAGATTCCAAGGGGAGGTTTTGGATGGGGAACAAAAAGCTAGAGAATAGTTGCATTCACTCCCAAAATAGACTCTTGTTGTTGCGTGCCTTCAAGTTGTTTTTTACTTATGGTTTCCCTAAGGCAAATCTATCATGAGGTTTTCTTGGCAAGGTTTGTTCAGTGGAGGTTTACCATTGCCTTCCCTTGAGGCTGTGAACATGTGACTTGCCCAAGGTCACCCAGTCGGTTTCATGGTTAAGCAGGGAATCAAACTCTGGTCTCCAGAATCGCAGTCCAACGTTCAAACCACTACATCACCCTGACTTTCAAATAGACGTACATACATGCATACATATGTCATTAACAGGATATCACAATCCCATCTGATTTTGGAAGCTAAGCAGGGTCAGGTCTGGTTAATATTTAGATAAAAGGCCAAGAGAATATATTTGAGCCCTCTATATAGATTGAACTAGAAGAGAATCCTACCTAAACCCCAAAGAACCACTGCCAGGTAGAGCTGAGGGTACTGGTCAGCATGGACCAATGATCCGACTCAGTATAGGGCAGTTTCCTGTGTTCCAGCATCCTGACACTTAACATCATAGGATGAATGTGAGGTCTCTTGTAAGACTTAAATGTTTCTTAATATGACAAGTTGCCTCAATCTTCCTTCTATCTTTGTTGCAACCTGAGGCATCACTCTGGGCTTCTATGGGTATTACCCATGTAATATTGATATGAGATCTAGAGATGTAAAGAGAAGTTATAGGAGTGGTGGTTGGGTTTTGGCTAGCTTTAAAGGTCCAGCATCTTTGAGTACGGTATAGCATCTTGAATAGAGTGGCATGGGAGTCACCAACTACCACTGAATCATCGTAAATGGTTCACTCAAAATGTGAGTCAAGTTTCCGCTAAATGTGCTTGATGGATTGGTGTTGAATCCAACTGCTGAGCCAGCTGGCCATGTTGTCACTTTCCCCATGCAGTCAGATCCAACACAAATATGCAGATTCAGTGCAAACTTGACTCACGTTGTAGGTGAATTACTTGCAATGAAAATGAAAAGCTGTGATGCTGAAATAAATTTTCTTTTTTTTTCAAAGGCAGATCAGCCAAAAAGAAAAAGTACTCCAGCAACACATCTACATGTTTTCATTTGTACATTCATTCCTCATCTTATTATTTTAAAAAACAACATTTTATAAAATATTTGTATCAAAAGTACTTGCAAAATTGTAATTGGTTGAAAGTTAGGAATCTGAGGAACTTGGTTCCAATGCAAACTGCTGTGTTCTGAGCCTCACCAAGAAATGGGCAGATTGAACACAATTACCCTTTGGATTTCCCCACCTCTTTTGTGAAGCTGTTCTCAACTTAAAAGCATACCCAAATGGATTTATACTGCATATTTTAAGAATAAAAATCCATTAAAATTCATATTGTTTAGATAAAGTGCATTTTAAAATGTGCATTTTGTGAGAAAACATGTTCAAAATATGTATCTATGTATTTATACACACATTTTTGTGTGGATTTTTTAAAAATAAAATTCACACTTTAATGGAAGAACAGGGTGGAACAAGACTTCTGAATGTCATATTAGCATAGATCAAATATGGATTAATTCTGGTTGAAAGTCAATCAGAGGGCCAAATCTTAAAACAGAACTTGAAGATGTAAAATAAAAGTAGCAACCTCATGTCTGACAAATATAACTTTTATAGTCCCTGACCATTGATCAGGCTAGCTATGGTTTATGAGAGTTGTAATTCATAATATTTGGACGGCACTATATTGTCTATCCCATACAGAAGTGTTCACAACATTTTTTTGGCTTGCTTCTTTGTTTTTTGCTTATTTCAGTAATCATCCATGAACCTGGAAACTATAGATGTGCTGTGGCAACCTATTTTTCCATCTATCTGTCTGCCTGTACATCTATGTATCTATCTGACAACTTGGGGTAATGGTTTGAGAGTTGGACTGGGACTCCAAGAGATCAGGATTCAAATTCCAGCTCAACCATGAAAACTCAGCCTTAGAGGAAGGCAATGACACCCCCCAAGAGATATTGGCCAGAAAAAATGCTGGGATAGGGTCACCATACATGGAGGTTGACATGAAGGCCCAGAAAAATAACAACAAAGTATCAACAGCCAGCCTCTGTATCCACAGTTTATTTATCCATAGATTCAACCATCCATGGCTTGTAAATATTCATATATATATATATATATATATATATATATATATATATATATATTCCAAAAAGCAAGAGTTGATTTTGCCATTTTACATAAGGGACACCATTTTACTATGCCACTGTATATAATGGGACATGGTCATCCACAGATATTGGTATTGGTGAGTCCTGGAACCAAGCCTCAATGGATACTAATGGCCCACTGTATTTGTCAGCTTATATAAATGAAAAATTATCTTTTTTTTTAAGCTCACTAGACTACTTAGATGTAATAACAAATAAGGGGTTGATCCAGATTATCTGTGAGCATGGCACCAATTATGAGATCCCCATATTAGATGAACTGGGGAGTCAATTTATGATAAAGTGCCCCTTTCTCCAAGACGTGCTGCTGGATTTTGGTCCCATCTGTGAACAGAAGGAGATGCAAGTCTGGATTCAATCCATTATGTAGAGAGTAAACTATACTTATGAGTTTGTTATACTTTGAATCTGTACGTTAAGCATAAAGAAATATAATTAAAAACCAAAAGCAGAATTATCCAGGCCATAGTATTTCCAATTACAGTCGGCCCTTCTTATACACGGATTTTTTATACACGGATTTAAGCATACATGGTTTGAAAATGTTCCAAAAAAGTATAAATTTACCTTGATGTTCCATTTTTTATTAGGGACACCATTTTGCTACGTCATTATACTTAATGGGACTTGAGCATACACGGATTTTGTTATACACGGGCGATCTTGGAACCAAACCCCAGCGTATAACAAGGATCCACTGTACTGTGTATGGATGTGAAAGCTGGACAGTGAAGAAAGCTGACAAGGAAAAAAAATCAACCAATTTGAAATGTAGTGCTGGAGGATAGCTCTACAGATACTGTGGACTGTTAAAAAGATCAGTGAATAGATCCTAGTAAATGAAGCCTGGAACTCTCTCTAGCAACCAAACTGAAGCAGTCATATTTTGTACTTATCATGAGAAGACATGACTCCCTGAAAAAGGTGATACTGCTGGGCAAAGTAAAAGGCAGTAGGAAAATACTGCATTACAGGTGGATAGGCTCAATCAAAGAAGACACAGCTCTTGCCGTCTCTTATTCACAGGTTCAAAGCTGACTTGATGAAGTTTTTTTTTCTTCTGTATACAGTAGAATCTTAATCAGGGCTGGATTATCAACAGTTCAACAGGTGCAATTCCTCCCAACTCCTCAATGAGGAGAAGCCCAGTTGTATTATTGGGTGCTTCCAACTGGTTTCCAGCTTATGGAGACCCTAAGACAAATCCATCATGGGGTTTTCAAGGGGATTTGCCTTTGTCCCTCTCTGAGGCTGAAAGAGTCTGACTTGTCCAGTGTCACCCACTGGGTTTCCAAGGCCGACTGGGGATTTGAACCTTATTCTCCCCAGTCCTAGTCCAACATTCAAACCTCTACACCACATTGGCTCTCAGGGGCCCAGAACTGTACTAAAAAGGTATAGTTTGCTACCTCTTCTTCCCCAGGCATTTTCTGATTCTCCCAAGGCTTCTGTTAATGTCCTTTTGTGCAATTTTTGTGCAGATGCATAAAACAGTTAGGGTAAAGTGGCAGGACTGAAAATGGGTTCATGAAGAGTTTTGTAGTAACATTTAATTTCTATGCCACCAGTCCTGGAATAAGTAATATCTATGTGCAACGGAGCCCATCTTGGAGATCACACCAGAGTCCCCAGCCACCTTAATCTGGTCATAATATTGATGGACTTTTTTTTAATGGCTAGCTCTATTTTGCTTTTCCATTGTTCTACTCTGCATATCATTTTGTTGCTCTCTCTTACACAGTGTTTATTTTAAAGTTTAAAATGTATGCATTCATCTCTTTTGTAAACTGTGTATAAATAGAAAGACAGGACTTTTTTTTTTAAAGTCTCAATTTTTTAAAAAAAATTGTTGGCTGAAAGCAGAACTGTTGCTATGTACTCCCCACACATACACCTTTTGCTTGGAACGTTTGTTTTAGCTGTTCCATACAAAGGAAACAGAGATCCTCCTAGTTGCTGCTGTTCTTGTTTTTTAAATAACTAATAATCTTTCCTGGGAGTCTGGCAGCCTTAACAGCAGGGAAGCCTGAGAGGAAAGGCTGAGAGTCAGGCAAGCTCAGTAGGAGGGAGGCAGGAAGGTATCCATGATATAATCCACTAGCAGCGCAGAGCAGAAAAGGAAGGACCTGGGGCAGGAGAGGCTAATTATATGTGCCAGATCTGACACTGTGCATAACAGTGTTCTCTTGAAAAATCCCTTCTGCAGCCTGTTGGGGAGCCAAAGCTCTTTATAAACGGCTTAGGAAATTTTCAGGCCATAAACGTTTGCTCAGATTTCACCCAGTTACAAAAGAAAGAACAGGTCTTTTTTCCAAGATAAAGCCAGTGAGCTTCATCTAAGGGAGGATAGGAGAAAGAGCTGGATTTTGCTACACAACAATCTTAACAGAATGGGGAGAAATCATCTCAGAAATAAGAGACTGGAAAATAAAAAAAATGTGAAGTTGAAGGCTTTCATGGCCGGCATCCATAGTTTTTTGTGGGTTTTTCAGGCTATGTGGCCATGTTCTAGAAGAGTTTAGTCCTGACATTTCACCAGCAGCTGTGGCTGACATCTTCCGAGAATGCTGGCCTAGAAGAGAGCTGGAGATGTGTGTGTGTGTGTGTGTGTGTGTGTGTGTGTGTGTGTGTGTATAGAGAGAGAGAGAAAGAACACGGCCACATAGCCCGAAAAACCCACAAAAAAACTAAAAAAAAAAAAGTATTTGTCACCCCTAATTGTAATTTTCAGAAGATTAGCCACGAAGCGTTTCCAGTTCTGACCACCTCCCTTGCTGCAATAAGATATGAAATCTTCTCTAAGCGTCCAGTGTTTATGATTTTCCCACAACTGGGAACATGATCTGGGGTTGCCAACTGTATGTTGTGGGAGTGTATACTATATTTTGAGCCTTGGTGGAGACAGTGACCAACAGTATGTCCAGTCCTTCAAGGAAGATTGGGAATACAACACCCTTTCCCCATATAAATTGCCATCACTCACATAATATTTATAGAAGGATGAAAGGGAATGCAAGAGCTATCGAGTCTGACTTCTTGCCCTTCAGGCACATACAAATGAAGCACTCCTAAAGTGTGGCCATTTGTTAAAAGCCTTCTAATGGAAAATCCACCACCCTTTGAGGCAATCTATTCCACTGCCAAACAGCTCTCATAGTCCAGTGGTTCTTCTTAATGTTTAGGTGGAATCTCCTTTCTTGTAATTTGAATTCATCGATTCATGTTCTAGTCTCTGGAGCAGCAGAAAACAAACTCACTCCATCTTCTACGTGACACCCCTTCAGGTATTTAAATATCATATCACCTCTCAATCTTCGCTTCTCCAAGCTGAACATACTCCAGCTCCCCAAGCCATTCCTCACCAGGCTTAGTTTCCAGACCTTTTATCATTTTTGTTGCTTTCCTTTGAACATGTTCCATTTTGTCAATATCCTTTTTGAGAGGAAATTAATCATAACTCAACATGCGCAGCCTTATGGGAAAGAAGAGAATCCCTTACCCAAAGCTTTCTTTAAACCCCTTAATGAAATCAAGTCAGTGTGTTTGCTAAACAATCCAGCTTGTGGATAAGGTCTATGTGGCTTGTGATCTATATTCATTATGAAAGATATCCCAGGGAACAGAACACACTTTCTCCCAAGGCATTTTCTCTACTCTCTGTTGAGTAACCTTGGTGCCTATCATCTGTGTGTGTCTTCACGAAAGCATGCCCATGAGCCAGTACAGACACTTACTGGAATGGGAGGTGAAGGGGACTAGTTGAATCTATACTCTGCAGGCTACTTACATTAATGGCTGTGTAGCTACACGTATGAACAAAATATCTGTGGTTTATATATAAGCTCAGTCATACAATTACTGGCTGGGCATGGCATCCATTCATTTTTCAACCTTATTCCCCCATCCCCTGTAAGGTCAGGATCCAAAGAAAGGTTAGCGTCCTCTTTATATTCGCCTACATATCAGTGCTGTCTGATGGCTCTTATGTCAGTAGGGGACACTGCATTTGGCCTGGGCTTACATCTAAAGGTTAACATCACAGAATAGGCACAGAAATTCTGACAGCTCCTCAGGCTGAGGGAACTGTGTATGCATAGCCTGGAGAAAAGATGGTTAAGTGGTTATATGATAGCTGTGTTTAAATATTTGAAAGAATGTCATATTGAAGATGGAGCAAGCTTGTTTTCTGCTTTTCCAGAGACAAGCCTAGTATCCAGACTGCAGAAATAAAGCAGTTGGACACCACTTTAACTGCCCTGGTTCCATCCTGTGGAATCCTGGGATTTGTAGTTTATTTAGGTAAAAAGTTTAAAAAAAAAACGTTTTAGACTGAATACCTAAAAGTTTTTTTAACCGTTTAGGTGTTCAGTCTGGTCTGTCAGAATGCTCTGGTGTCTTGCTAAACTATAAATCACAGGATTCTATGGGATAGAGTCATGGCAGTTAGAGTGGTGTAAAGTGGTACAGTGCCCCCCATATGTGGGGATCCGTTCCGGACACACACACACCGCATATGAGGGAAAATGTGTAAGCTCAAACCCCATTAGTTTCAAAGGGGGAACATTCCCGCGTTTGGTGTGGTGCGTGACATGGGCATGCAAGCCATTCTGTGTAAGGTTAAAGCTGTTTATAGCACACCCACACAAGGCATGGGCGCATTGTATTTTATTTCTGCAGTGTGGATCCACCCTTGGACATGGAGCAACGGATTCAAACTACAGGAAAAAAGATTCCACCTAAGCATGAGGAAGAACTTCCTGATGGTAAGAGTTGACAGTAGAACATGCTGCATGGAATCTCCTTCTTCAGAGATTTTTAAACAGAGGTTGGAGGCCATCTGTTGGGAGTGCTTTGATTGTGTATTCCTGGATGGCACAGGATTGGCCTGGTTGGCCCTTGTGTTCTCTTACAGCTCCATGATTCTATTGTTCCTTTAAAGTTTGGACTAAAACCTAGAGTGGATTCTCTGCCATACTGATGTGGAAGCCACCAGCTGCTGTTGATGCCTATACAGTTCAGGAATGATTACTTTTTTGGATTACGATTTTCAGATTCTCTCATCCAGTGTGGCTAATAGTGTACACACATGCATACCTAGAGTGTCATCAGTGTGAATAGTGCTTTACAGAGGAGAGAACCTTGCATGCAGAAGCTTTTGATCTAACATTTGACTGAGGAAAAACATTGAGAAATACGAGGGGGAGCAGGGGTGGACAAACAGGGATGCTTTACAAAGCTACTGACTTGGTTTCATGTGTTCTGGCTTAGTTGATAGGGAGCTTCATCGCTAGAGTTGTTGAGATAAGGGATGTAAAAATATGCTTTTTAATCACAGAGAAAATGCTGTTTTGCTTAATATTATTAACAATTAATCTGCTTTAGGAAAAAAAATAAACATGCACCCTTTAAATTCTCCTCAATATCAAGAAAAGAATTAGTGGGACACGAGAGCCACTTTGTGTTTGTGGCACAATTCCTTGACAGTTGTATACAGACTTTCTCTCCCAGGAGCTGCATCGTTCCATCTTCCTCAGAAGCAGTAAAATGTGCAAAATTTTGTCAGACTATCCTCTCCAAGAAAGTCTAGACTGAATACTTTTTTGGGTGTGTGTGTGTGGATATGTCATGTGCAACATTAATGCAGTTTAACAGCAAATATTTCTGGTTTCCAAGTCACCTTGGCTATCAGTCAGTCAGGCAGAGAACTGTGTGCCAGGACTGAAAGCCCATGTTGTTATTTCAGCTGTGGTCCTGAGATAAAGCAGGTGGTAAACAGATCTCTCTGGAAAGCAGCTTTGTTTTAAAAATATCTGTGCATATTGGTCACTGGATCTTAAAAAATATTCCTGTAGATTTAACAAAGATAAAAAAGATGCACTTTCTATTAATCTTGCAACTGAGTTGGCACTTGCTGTGAACATGACATCCCAAGGGTTAATACAGCATTTTGATTTACAGCCTGCTGAAGTACCTGAAAGGGATAACCTATTTAATGAGCTGCAGACATCAACTTCAGATCTCACTTACAATGATGATGATGCAAAACTGATATAGTAGAATGGTATAGTAATTAGTAACATCTTTTCAATTGAAGGATGGCTATTTATAATAAAAAAGATATTGAATACATCAAATCCTCCTTGTCTAAATATAACAAACTTTTAACTACAGTTGTTGAAATATTTTAAAAGACTGCTTCAGGGTTTGATGATGAAGACTGGTCATGATCTAAATGCAGGGCCCAAATGGATAAACTAACTCTACAGAATAAGGGAATAGTTAAGAAGAGGAGGGGCAGTACTGTTGAGAAGATAAAAAAATATTTAAAATATTAGACAATATGAAAAACGGAGTTTGGTAAGCTCTTTGCACTATTAGATAATACCTCTGAGCAGAACAATTCCAAATAGGTAAATTCCAAGCAAATTCTGATCAAAACATATCACTCTGATCAAAACAATTCACTTTCATGTCCCACAGTGATAGGATACCTACTTCCTTGTTATAGTTATCCCAACTGATGCCTACGCAGAGCTCTGAAATAAGTATGTAGGATCCTTGGTTTCTAGTTCTTTCTGAAACTAAATTACCACAGGAAAAAGTTGCAAATAGCAAAAATTGAGAATCTGGTACTAAAATGTAGAAAGCGTTTTTAACATAGCATTTATGTAAACTGCATCTTCTGAACATTTCAGAAGTGGCTTTCCCAGGTCTACTTGCTATAGTAGATATAGCTCATGTGGAATACCTATATTATAATTGCTCTCATGCTCAGGCAGATTGTGAGTGGGATAAGGCCAGATTGGTGCTTAAGCAAAGAGAGGCATTTATTGAAAGGAGCATATTTGTTTCAAGATTTTTAAAAAATCTGGCATCCTCCCAGGCTTTAGAAGACCACATCATCTTGCATACAAAAAACAATTTAGTCAAGGTGGAAAGTACTCCTAAAAATCTAATTGACCTCAGCTTTCCTAAAGACTCTCTCCCTCTCCAAGGACAATATCGGTATAAACATGTTTGGACTCAAGAACATAAACAATCTCCCTGATATATGGAAGAGGTGGTACTATTTGACTCCTTTTGTGCCTTGTCTTTAGTTGCTCAAAATTGAATTGCAGCAAGATTAGAGAGTTTGAAAATACATTTGATAAATATACAAACTGAGCAAAGTGACAGTTTTTTGTGAGGTTTTTGGGCTATGAGGCCATGTTCCAGAAGAGTTTACCCAGGGTGAGGGGATTCCCAGCAGACAATGGATCATTAAGTAAACAGACACCTTATAGGCCTTACCATTCAACAACAGGACAATATAGAGATTAGCATGCAAATCACCTCCTCTCAACCAACAGTATATATACGCCACTCTCTTCCATGCCAGCATGCTCTGAAGATGTCAGCCACAGCTGCTGGCAAAACATCAGGAATAAACTCTCCTAGAACATGATCTGATAGCCTGAAAACCCCACAAAAAACTATGGATGCTGGCCGTGAAAGCCTTTGACTTCACATTGAGCAAAGTGAACTGGTTAAAAATGAGGTGGTACATGTAGTGATCATGCATGATGCTGTAATAAATCAGGATAGCAACTGTTAGGATGCAGAAGGAGCAGGCCAGGCTATTCCTATGGCTGTTCCTCAAGTTGCATAGTTGTTGTAGAAATAAATTTGATAGCAGATAAGTCTCAATAGAGTCACATCAGGTATAAATTAATTTCTTCAATATCTAATGTAAATTTTGTGATAACCACCAACCTGGTTGGATGTGAGATTTCTTAACGATGAAGAAATAGGATCTCCAGAGAAGCCAAGAGAACTTATTTGTCTCCTGGAAAATACAGTATATCCTGTAATTTCAAATGTGAGCAGAATTAGTCAAACTGCTGATGTGAATGATTACTTGGAGGATGAGATAGAAGTACTGAGTCTGCAGCACAGAAGTGAATTAGAAACAAGTGAAGAATCCAGGTCAATGTGAATGTCCACCAAAACAAAATAATACTCCGATTAAAGAGGAGCCCCTAAGAGAATTCATGTCTGATAATATGGTTAAGAAAACAGCAGTGATTGAAACTGATGTTGGTTGTACGCACAATTTATTTAGAAGAATGTCTATTTTCATTGAAGATTAAATATCCTGAGGCCCATTTTATTCTAATGGGTGATTTTAATACCTGGATGGTGCCTAACGGGAATGCATTAGCATAAGCTAACCATTTTCTATTGAAAGATTCTATACTGATAAGATATAGACAATCTAAAGACCACATAATTAACATTCAAGAGACATTATTTATCCATAGGACTTTTAAGGCTGGCCAAGGGCTTGTTCCCACTATGAAAAACGGTGAATTTTCATTTGGAAACCAGTTCCTGTTGTGATATGATAGAATCCTGTCATGATGAAGCGAGGCAAAGGCAAAAAAACCAGTGTTTCCAAAGAGTACTTTGAAAGAAGTTTTTTTTTTTTTAGAAGAATCGATTCTGAAACGAGTTCCATAAGTTGGGGACAACAGTTCAGAATCGATTTATTCTGGAGGGGAGGGACAAATGGTAGAGGGGTGTTCACTATCTCTCCTCCGTTTTTGACAGATCCACCATTTCCCCCCTCTCAGTGCTGCCTTTTGTACTTCTCAGAAGGGTCCCACAAACTGGATATTTAAAGCACTGGGCAGATGACGTGGTGGAATTGGCCTGAAGACTACAAAATTGAATATCCCAAAATCTTTGGGAGATGTCAATGCCATCTCGTGACCCAAGTTACAGAGCAGAGATAAAGACATATCAATAGCATCTTCCTTTATAAATGTGCAATAAATGTGGGCCACCTGCTAGTGTAGTGGTACAAAGCAAGGTGTCCTAGTAGATCTTTGCCACACTTAAAAACAAATACAAATATGGTAATGTTGAATTCAGTACAACATAAATTTCTAACAAGATCTCTGGGACTGAACAAATCTTCCCCCACAGCAGTTATATGTATGGAGCCTGCATGTTGCTCAGTTAAAACCTTGGCCCAAAAAGCAGCCATTCAGTATTGGCTCAAGGTAATTTTTCAGCTGGTTTCTCCTTTGGTTTTGATGGCAAATGAAGAAATGGACCCAGAATCATGGGCTCTAACAATCTGCTACTTTATATCTAATTTGGGATTCTCTGTGAACTATTTGGTTGCAAAAGGTTATATCCATTGATCTCCAGGAAAATGCTAAACTAGTATTGAATTACCTCTATTATATTATATACAAACTTAACCATTTAGCTTGGAAAATTGCCCCCTTATTTAGCCTCTACTTGTCCTTATGATCTTAAGGCCCTTTTAACTAGATGCAAGCTGAATACCTTACATCTATTAGTTTAAAGGGCAATATGATGGCATACCTAACACAGATAGACAGTGTCCATATGGCTATAGAAAGATGGAAGATGTTTGTCATTTTTTTCTGGAATGCTCTTTGCATTAAGATATAAGAACTCAGATTTAAGAATTTAGATATAATATCATATTAAAGATGCTATCCTCTCAATAACAAAACAAAACAAAAACCCTGCCATTTTTGACAAGATATAATCAAAGACCTGTTTTGCATGTTTTATTACCAATTCAACTAGTTTATTTTAATTATGTCTTAATATGAGTTTGGTTTCGGTTTATGGTTGTATGCAAAAGCCTAGTTGGCTAATGCAGAATAAACTTGAACTTGAAAAATACATCTGCGTGTTCTCCCAGAAATTTTCAGGGGAGCTTGCCTTGCCCTCTTGGCAACCTTTCTTCATCTATATGTTTCATTCTGGCCTCTCCCTTCCCTTGACTGTTACTTCTAAGCCAGTCAGCAGGAGCACAGTTCATGTTTTTCTCCCCCATAAACACATTCACCCATGTGCTTTGGGGTAATTTGCTAATCAAGTGCAGGTATCCTTATAGCCAAGTATATTCTCTGGGTGCAGAGGAAAGTGGGGCTGGCTAACCCAGGCTGTCAAATTAGTGCTTGACAAAGGATTTACAACAAAGGATTGATTCCTCAGCTGAGCTTGGCACTTGCAAGGTTTTCTGCAGACAGATCACAATTTTCTACGGCCATGTCAGCTTTTTCAAAAATCGCTTTTCAGAAGTTTCAGTTGCACATGATTGGGCCTGGGACATGGCCCCAGAAGTACTGGGCAATACAGAAATTGTTGCAGTGGAGGCATTCGCTATAGAAATTAGTTGGGTTTTGTCGATGGTGCCGCTGTAAGAGAGTCAATGCACTCAGACCAGAGTGATGCTTTAAGAATGTGAATTCTGTGGATAAGCTTAAGTGGCTGAGTGATGGTTTCATTGGGAAACAATCTAGTGATGGATACAGCAACAACACTGTCCATTTCCAGAAGACTTGTAGTAGTACAGTAAAGGCAAAATGCTTTGAACAGGGTGCATAGAAATGACACACATAAAGTCGAAGGCTTTCATGGCCAGCATCCATAGTTTTTTGTGGGTTTTTCAGGCTATGTTGCCATGTTCTAGAAGAGTTTCTTCCTGACGTTTCACCAGAATCTGTGGTTGGCATCTTCATTCTCTGAAGATGCCAGCCACAGATGCTGGCAAAACGTCAGGAGGAAACTTTTCTAGAACATGGCCACATAACCCGAAAAACCCACAAAAAACGACACACATAAAGCTTGGAAACCATCTCATGTGCTGTCAGACAACACTTGAGAGAAGCTACAGCTTCCCATCTGTATAGTAATATGCACAATCTCTAAGCTGTATTTTTTTAAAAAAAGAAACAATAGTGATTACTATTATAGCTGTATATTTTTAAATGGCATGCAATTCTTTCTATAACTCAAACATAACTAAAATAGTTAACTTCTGAATTACTTTGAAAACAAAAAACTCCAAACTGCAAGCCAGTGACTTGTAATACAAAATGCTCTCCTTCCACCCCCCCTCTTTGTCACCCCAGTACTCATAAGATGACAACATGAAGCAAAACACAAGCCAGTACGTAAACCATGGGCTATTTCACCATTTATTAAGGCTACAAAAATAGCAAGAATTTACAGTTACATGGTAAGAGATGTGAAATCATTTCTTGTTAACTTATAGTTTTAACACAACTTATTTATGCTATAGCTGTTGAAAAAGGAACTAATTGCCAGTAACAAGATGTGGCTAACTATTTATTCTGCTAATATATCACAAAGGATTTCATTGCTTTTGTACCCTATGTTTAAAGCAATCACAGGCGCGGTACAAACCGCCAACAAATGGCATACCGGTGCCGGCATTAGGGTTAGGGAGTGCGCACCATGTACATGCTCCCTAACCCTAATATGTCATGGTGACATAACAATGGCGGCGCTCTGTATACATGGGTGCTGCCATTGTTACGTAAGCACTGTGCAGCATCCACACGGCACAGCTCAGCACTTACGTAACCAGTGCGCCAGTGGCACACTTGTTACACCACCACTGTAGCATAAAAAGAACCCGCTTTTTGCAGGTTCTTTTTCCATTGGTGGGAAGCCATGCGGTTTGGCGGCTACGGCTTGACTCCGGCGGAAAAACTGCCGCCGCCAGCCCAGACCTGAGCCACAGTCTCCTTTGTGTTGCAATGTTGTGACAAAAGAGTGCACCACTTTGCCTATCTACTCAGACATGCTGCCTGTTGAATTCATTGGGACTATGCCTCCCAGGTATATGTGAGTACAGGTTCTCAGCCAAGCTGCAAACCTGTTCCAATGGATGGAGCAGAGCTACTTGTGTCAGTATATTATTGGTGGGCATCTTAATGAAGTTGGTGTAACTGCACCAATTGGAAACCACTCAGGAGTTGGCAAGTACCCATTGCTCAAAATGATGAATGACTCAGTTGGGGGTGGGGAGGGGAAGATGTTACCTATTCTAGGACTCCAAATAAATTATTTAAACATGCAACCTGTTTATATCCTCTCCATATGAAAAATTAATGCACCACAGGCTCTTTTGTGTTTTCATGGCAAAATAAATCTATTTAGAAACTTTCCTCTCTTGAGGAACAAAGAAAAGGGCTTTCTATTGCCATTATCAGAATTTCAACTATCAATCGTCTTCCTGTGCAGAAAGGGGACAGCTCTATTAATGAGTAGCCAGGTATTAACATAACAGAGCAGCCCCATTAATCTCCCGAGCACTGTAAGGCGCTGACAAAAATAAGCTGAAGCAAAGCTTTGTTGCTTTACTTTTTAATGGAGAAATGAAAGAGCAATTGCATTGTGTCCCCGCCCCAGCTCCACTGCCCCCCTCCACTCTATACCACTTGAAGGATGCCACAGAACCACACCAAGGTCTTTGACTATTCTGGGCCTCAAATTAAATTTCTATCTTTACTTTGAAGCATTATGCCCTTAGGCAACAAAGCAGCAAAAGATCTACTCATTAAATGGTTGGAGATATCGCACTCCTAATTAGCCAGTGTGAAAATATCCATGTCCATCCATTCATAAAGTTGTGCAGATGCCATTCATACTGTTGGAAGAGAGAGAGAAGTCACTGAAAGGGGCAATGCATTGCATAGGGATGTAAGGGTGGTTCACACATGGAGGTATACAGCACAGTTTGACAACTGTTTGCTCACAGCTGTTATGTGCAAACTGGTCTGTTGCAAAGGACCATCTGGACAGAAGCTGGTGTACCTAAAGCAGTGCTACTCAACGTGATGGTTTGTGGACTGATACAAGCTACTGGCTGCCATTCCATTACAGTTTTGCAGGGAAGAAAGTAATGGTTGTAATCACTGGGCACAAACAGGGTGCCAGTCCTGGCTTTTAGGGGGGGAAATCCTGTCAGACCCGCACCTCAGATAGCTTGAGAAGCACTGGTTTGATCTCTGATGGTTCATCTATACATATAGCATTTTGTTAAAGGTTACTTTTCTAGAAACACAACTTTTTATGGAAATAGTGGTCTTACTGGTTGGGGAATTCTGAAAGCTGGATTCCACATACATGCCTACAAATGCACACACATACACACACATTTTCATGCTCAGGCTGAGATCCTATTTTATTAGTTGCACAGTGTAAAATTATAGAAGTATAGCTTTGCTGGATTGCACAATTGTGCATCCAGTCTGTCAGCAGCAAGTACAGCCTTGCATTTTCTCATTAAGCAGCACTTGAGCTACTTCTCCATTTTCTAGTAGGGACCACACTTATGGAAACTACTAGTCAATGTAACCATTTCTGCAGTGGTTTAGACAAGAATAACAGAGCTTGAATACTCTTGCACAGGCCCTCCCTCCAACTTAGCTGCTATCACCCTGGCCTTGGAGGGAGAGAAGAAGGAAGCACAGCTCCAACATGCCCAGGCCCAGAGGCAGATGAAAGGCTTTCCCTCCATTCCAACTTCTACCACCCTCGCCTTAGAGGGAGAGAAGAACCAGCAGTAACTGTTGGACTTGATTCCCTTCCTCACTGCCCTTCCCTTCTCATTTTATGTCATGTTTGTTTAAATTGTTGGTCTGAGGGCAGGGAACTGTCTAATTAACAATCTGTAAACCACTCTGAGGACCTTTGTGGCTGAAGAGCAGGGTATACACTCCGAATAAATAAATAAATAAATAAATAAATAAATATCAAATGAATAGGATGCTACCCTTGTGCAGCCTCCAAGAAAGGTCCAACAACTTCGTCTCTAGTGTCTGTATCAGTGTAAAGCCACAGCAGGCTTCTGGACTCCTTTCATTTGAAAAAGGTCCACTGTTTGGTGCCACTTAATGCTTTACATGGAGCAGATCCCATGCTAGTTCTTTGACAATCTGCAAATGGGAAGAAGATTCTGCCTGAATCTGTAGAAAGCCTTTGACATTACTGGGTTTGAGGGACCAATGGTCTGACCTGTATAAGGCGGCTTCCTATATTTCTATGTGCCTTTGTCCAGTCATTAAGTAGCAGCTATTTCAGCAGTCTCTCTCTCTTTCAGCCTGTTCTTCCCCACAATGAGATACTGTCCCCACAGAGGTCTGACTTGTGCCTACTTCATTATCTTTTGTTGGTATCAAGCAAAGACTGTTCTCCTTTGGCCTTTGAAACTTTCTCATTATTCCTGCTACTACACCGTTTTGAGTAGTTTTATCTCTGATATTTTTAGATCTTATGAGGTCTGTTTTAGCCTTTGCTGTTTTAAATTGATTGCTGCTTTTAATTGATTGTTTTATTATGCTGTTTTGATTTGGGTTATGTGGAATTTTTGATTTTATTCCTGTTTTTTATGGTACATCACCCTGAGAGCTATTAGCTATAGGGTGACTAATAAATCTTGGAAATGAAATAAATAAGCCCTCATTTCCATAATTTACTGGTACAATAAATATTTCTGTCATTGATGCCAGAGACCTCTCTTACAAGAGTTTTACAATTTTAAAAACTCTGTCTTTTGGTCTCACAGGATAACCATTTTCTTTTACCAAAAGGATCTTGATCACCAGAGCCTTTCTGCAGAAGCCACTGTCTGCTCTTGAATTAATTGGTTTTGTAACACTTGGTCTAATGGCCTGGTGTGCTGCACATTGTCTTGTATCCAGAGTTCAAAAAGGTTTCTTTTTTGTATTTTAGCTCCTAGAATTCCCCTAGACAACATTTAAGGCATCAAAGAACCAAAGTGTATGCTGTACACCAATTTGTATATTAGAAGCACCCTGGCAGTCACAGTTTTGTAGAAAATCAATTTGAAATGGTAAGGAGACCCTGGAGAAGGAGTGTTTACTGGGTGGGTAACATGCAGCCCTCCAATGTTAGTGGACTGCAACACTAATCACTCTCAGTCATTATAGCCAATAGCAATGGTGATTGTGACTGTAATCCAGTAACATCCTAGAAGGCTACATATTTTCTGTCTCTGGTCAAGCTTCCTTCCATCCAGTGCATCCCATTCCCATTTCTCTCTTCTGGATATAGGGTTTCCAGGTACTTGCTTGCATGCAATGTATATCAGGATTAAAATACTGGGCATTATCATCCTGTCTTCTTTTTGACCTTGAATTTGTGAAGCATCTTTTGCATTTCATAGGCATTCTGGCAATAGGTGCTGCATAATAAGACAAAGGCTTAAGTAGGGGCATGAGTTATCTAACTGGCCTAAGCACAAAAACTCATATGTTGAATTCTGTTTACTCTGGTGATGATGAATCACTGAACCATTGGAATATGTTGTGATTTATATGACCATCTGATTTTTACAATGTTTTTCTCAGAATACTTGTATCTAATGGAGAACATGCAGTTTGACTGTTACAGTGTTTCAAATGACCAGTTGTTCCAATAAAAAGACATCCTCACACCTGCTCTTTGGATAAGGCACAATCTACCCCAATTCTTCTTCTTCTTCTTCTTCTTCTTCTTCTTCTTCTTCTTCTTAACCTTTATTTATAAAGTGCTGTACATTTACACAGCACTGTACATACAATCTTTTTAAATGGACGGTAATTCTGTTACTAACGCATTCCTGGGCCATCCACCTAATTATCAGTATCTTTCCTCTGTTGATCAGGGACCAACTCACCTGTTTGTGTATGGAAAATGAGACACACACAGAGGGTGGTGGTGGTGAACAACAAAAAGTAGATAGAAATCAAGGATACTATGCTGGCTTTTATTTTCAGCAACCGTTGTGGCTATTGAATATCTCTTTTCCTCATCTTGAGCAAATGTGATTGACTGCATTTGAAGCTGCAAATAGGTGGTAGCCATTTTCCTTGGCTGCCATGAAACAGCTGTGAGTATTAACAGACACATGTGGTTGAGATGTAGAGCCCTTTTTAGGGCTGCCATGTGTTCTGCTTTTCAGACTATCTGGTCCAAGTCTGGTTTAAAGATAAAAAGCCCTGAAAAGAGAGAATGCTCAGTGGCTTTGCAGTTAACAATTGGCTTATTTAAGTCTGACCCTGGATCTCATTCCTCCCCATGTATCTGAGGATAGAGACTCAAGTCTATAAAAGCTCATGCTACCAGCTTCTTTCTTTCAGTTAGTCTCAAAGGTGCTACAAGGTCCCCTTGCATTCTGTTTCCCCAGACTAAAACAGCTATGCCTTTGAATTGTACAACTCTCAGTATTTGTCATCTAACATTGAACAAACTGGCTGGGGAATTTTGGGAGTTGCCATCCAAAGAGTAGCTTTTCCAAGCTCTGAAGCGCTCAAAATAAAGATGTTTAAGCAGATGTTGGGGTTTTCTGAGCTTGGAAAAGCTATTCTTTGGACTGCATCTCCCAAATTCTTCAGGCAGATTGGTCCATGTTGGCAGACAAATTCTGATTGATAATAATTTAAGGGTAAGCTTCATTGACAGGGCAGGAGAAAAACTCAGTAGCTTTTGTACACAAAGCATCCCAAGTTCAAATCCTGGTATCTCATGTGTGTATGGAGAGAGAGAGAGAGAGAGAAGCAGGTACTGTGAAAGGTCTGGGGATCCTGAGGAGCTGCTACCATTCCAGCAGTCAATGCCAGGCTATAGAAATTAAAATCTGACCTAATATAAGGCCTAGTATAAGGCCTTACCTTGGTTCAGCTTTGACTTCAGTTTTGGGAAATAAATGAGAACTTTTCCTTCCACAACCTCCAGTGAAGATTGCTTTTGCAGCTCTCCTAGACAGCTTCTTCATCTATTTCTGGTAGTATGAATGTGCCCCCCCAAATATTTAATATGAATTGACCACACCACAACTTCATCAATTTCTACTTGTTCTTTGCTTGACTTCACAGTCATTTTCTATGTTCATTGTGACAGCTTTCTATTTGAAAACTGTTATACACTCCTCTTACAATCATTGTTTCATTGAGGCTGCAAGTACTCATTTCATTCTCTCACAAAAAACATATTTCAGCCCAAAGCCCAGCTATCCTTGGAGGAAGAGAGGAACTGCTGGACCTCTTACTTTTTCCCTCCACCACTCCCTTCTTCTTCTGTGTCATGTCTTTTTAGATTGTAAGCCCGAGGGCAGGGAACCATCTAATTAAAAAGACTGTATGTACAGCGCTGTGTAAATTTACAGCGCTTCATAAATAAAGGTTAATAATAATAATAATAATAATAATAATAATAATAATAATAATAATATCCTCTCTTCCTTGTGACTCTTCTTCTATAGGGATTCTCCTGCTACCTATCATTATCAAGAGGCATTCACAGCCTTTCTTACTCCTTGTTGTGGTTGCTATGTGCCTTCAAGTAATTTCTGACTTATGGTGACCCTAAAGCCAGTGGCATCCATACCCCTGGTGTCACCCAGTGCAGGGGGGTTGCTGGGGAGGAGGCAGTGGCCAAAAGGGGGTGCTCCGACCTCTCCTTTGCTGTGGTGGCACAGGTATCCTTGTGAGAAAGCCTCCACCACCATTGCAAAGCTGGAAGAAGCACAGCAGGAGAAGAACCCCTCTTCTGGTGTCACCCAGTGCAGACCATACCCTCTGCACTCCCCTAATGATGCCACTGCCTAAGGCAAATCTATAATGGGGTTTTCTTGCTAGAATTTGTTCAAAGAGAGTTTGTCCTTGCCTTTCTCTCAGGGTGTGACTTGTCTAAGATCTCCCAGTGGGTTTCTATGGCCAGTCAGGGATTTGAACCCTGGTCTCCCAGTGTCCTAATCAACATCCAAACCACTACACAACACTGGCTCTCATAATAGGTTTCTTACTCCTAATATGTATTATTTAGGAAGTCCTATCTCATTGGTTTAAATGGTGCCCCCTTCATGCTTTCATTTAACCTTATGGTTACATTGGCAGAAATATGAAGATGAAGCATGACTTTGATCCTGCTGTCTCTTCTGTTCCCCATATTCATTCTACCACCACATCATTTAATTCATAGGGGATAATAAGGCAATGAATGACTGCTAGTTGTGATGGTTATATATCACCTCCAGTTCATAGGTGCAGCAATGTTAGTCAGTCACAGCAAAAATGACAAGGAATCTTGTGTTACTTTAAAAACTAACAAATTTGTTATGACACATGCATTCATGAACTACAAATTCAGTTCCTGAGATGTAGGAGGAAACAATGCACTTGGCGCATACGAAACATTAGGTTGTGTTTGTGCCAGAGGCAGTATGTCTTAGTATCTGAGATAGGAGGTCAGAGTGATTTTGACACTGCCTTAACTGCCATGGCTCATTGCTATGGAATCCTGGGATTTGTAGTTTGGTGTGGAACTACAGAGGAAAAAATGCTGTATCTCACAAAACTACAAATCCCAGACATGGTAGTTAAAGCAGTGTGAAACTGCATTATTTCTGCATTGCAAATGCAGCCCAAATGACATATGCAGGCATAACTCCAAGTTACAACAGTGCATGTCACAAGAGAAGTCTGATCTATAGCTCTCATATATGTAAGGGTCTGGTTTTTATTTGGTATACTGTTGAAGACATGGGTTTAGCGTATAGTTAATATCTATATGTAAAGGTTTTTGTTTCCTGTATCTTTTCAGTATGTGTCCCTTTCAGTGAGTGGGTGAGTGAAAAATTGGGTTTTCCAAATTCAGTCAGATCTTTTCTTCTTTCCCAGGCATAAAAACAACAACAAGGCAGAAGTAGTGTGTGTGATATTTCTTGCCTGCATTTTTGAGGGCATTTTTGTGCAACAATTTAATGTAAATTGAAATGCCAAGTTAGCATTAATGTGAGTGCAATCAATGTTTCTTTCTCAATGCAAACATAATCAGCACAATCTTTCCCTTTTAAAGTAAAGAGTGGCAGGAGTTGTGTGTAAACACAATATTCTTGCTAACTTTGTTATCTCTCAGCCAAACTAACACATAATATATTGCAAATGCAGTCAAGTAAGTTGGCTTTACCTGTCCCCTTCCCGCCACTGTTAACACTGTGAGAATATTTATTATTTTCCTAGGATATACTAGTATTTTTCACAAGACATGTAAGTCAACTCCAGTTTCTGTTATGAAGATACATATTTGAGAAAAGCGCTATTATATGTTAGGTTATTAGTACACCTTATTGTTTGAATATTGACCTTTTTTTCTCTTCTGGTTGGCAATATGATATCTAAAAATCATAGTGACTATATTCTTTTCCAACCTTTATAAATTAGGATCATCCTGTAATTAGGAATAGGGAGAAAATAAGTAAATGTATATGCCATATTAATTTCCCCCCATCCATTCCAAGGTTCTTTTTTGTGGTCTCTGCGAAGCACACAAATGGATTATTCTGTGCCTGCACAGCAATTTGTGTGGATTCGCAGATGACACTAGAAGAACTAAAGTTACAGGTAAGCAACCTGTCCTTCTGTTGTTAACAAGCTATCCCACATTCATGCCAACAAAACTATACCAGAGAAAGAATGGCTAGACATGAACAGAACAGAAACAGTAATAAACAGTGTGGTCTAACAGTCAGCCTAGAACTGAGGAGGCTTGAGTTCAAATTTTTGCTTGGCTGTAAACTTCATCTTGGGCCACTGTTAGATGTGAAGAATTGGAGTGAACCCCCTCAACTCAGAAAATGTAGGTGATTCACCCCCTTTTTAAAAACTTTTAATTTTTATCTTTTTTGGTGATGTGATCTTACATTTCTCCAGTGGGAAACCTGGGGCAAGCACTTCTCTTACAAGCTCTTTTCTCTTTCAGAAAGAAAATGAGTGGGATGGCTTTTAAAGGCAGGTTTTTAGAATATATGCATTAGCTGCATGTTTCTCTTCAAAATAAATTCTAATAACTATGTAAGCTCCTCCAATATTAAATTATTACAATTTCTGTATATTACAGAAAGGCTTGAGTCAATTCCTATATTGTTAGAGAGAGAGAGCTGGAGTGCAAGACTGTTTCTTTCCAAGTGAGTTTGAAATAGGAACTTATGGTGTATACACATATTTCACAGCCAGTCTCCATGTGAAGTTGTGAGGGTGTTGCATTATTTCCTCTGTTTCTTGATAATACCAGCTGGGGAAACTGTCTCTAAGCCCCCAAAATAACAACTTCCTTTGCCTAGAACAATGTTGATGGGATTTTGTTTATTAAACTTTATTTCTTCTTCCAATTTTTCAACTGACAAACCCCAAGTTGTTAGATAGGTTAGAATGTTTGTTGCTCCATTTCTAAATTTGTATGTATTTATAATTATGGGTTGACAACAATGAAGGCTGTGGTTCTAAATTTTTCCAAATGCAAGTTGAAGGTCCATTTGATGTACCCTCAGTGCTGCTCAGCTATCAGAGCAGGATGCTCACTAGAGGAGTCCAGGACATATGTTCTTAGAAGGCCATACAATATGCTCACACAAAGCTTCACAGGCCAAGATTTCCCATCTGTAATGTTCCACCAGTGACGAGAAAATAGGACATGGAGGGGGAAAGTTAGAAAAAAATAGGGCAGGAACCTAGACTCTATCATTGCTAAATTACGCCCCCCAAAGATGCCTTTAACCATACCAGCTTCATGGTTAAAGCAGTACATAGTCTATGGCAGTACATAGACTAAATTATACTAAAATTGGAACTTTAATTGAAAGTTATGACAGCCCAGGAAGTTTACAATTGGACGTTATGCCAGTCCAGGAAGAATAACCAGGAATTTTTTTGTGGGGGGGGGGGGGGGGGGAAGGAGAGACACAAACCAATTTTTAAAAAAGCCTTTGTCCATCCATCCCGACTGCCTGCAGTCAGCCATCAGGACTTATGAAAGTTGTTCTGCTACTCCCTTTTGGCACAGTGGTGCAACCTGAGTCCCTCAGAGGCAGGCCATTGGATTGTAGAGGAAAGATGTTCCAGGCAGGTCTGGATGTAGTAAGTCTTCACTCTAATCCATTGGGGAAGTATGAAAGATGAGACCCAGACAAGAAGCTGCATGCAGTCAGCTCCAGATTTCTCTGCCCTTTCTCCCTAGGGGTTAGTTAAACTTGATGACATGTTAGTAACAGCATAATAAGCTTTTTTGGTTTCTTTCCTGTTCTCAACTTTCTTTTATTATTTGCCAAAGATGTGGAAGGTTGTGGCGGCACTGGTTCATTTCCTTGGGGGGGGGGGTGCATACCCCACTCCCCCCTTTTGGGGTCCCTTGAGGACTCTAGGGGGTGAAATGAAGTAAGTCCTGTTTGGGTAGTGTCAGATCGGCTTCATTTCCACAGTGACTGATACTTATGTGATCCCCTGTTACTGTCATTTCAGCAGAGAGTGTAAAGGGAGGGGTTTCATGGACAATGTGGGTTTCTAATTCCAGGATCTGTCCCACATATGGTGTCAAGTTCCTAACATTAGCTACTGAGTAAAAACTGTGGCCATATTTTATTCCAACAATGGGTGTATGTTGGGGTTCTTGGGTGCTATTTTTCCTGTCCCGTCTTTAACCACTGAGTATGTAATCCCATATGGTGAAGAAAGGAGAAGGAGTCATGATATCAGTGGAACAGTACAGCATAGGGCCTACTTGTAGAGCATGACAGGTTTAAGCTCTGGTTTCTCCAGTTAAAATATAGTAAATAAATAAATAAATGTGCATGCAGCATTTTTTTCAAGAAGAAGAAGAGGAGGAAGAGAAGAAGAAAGAAAGAAAGAAAGATGAGAGCAGCACACTCCAGAGGCATTTACTCCTTTGTGGGCAGTGATTCCATTCTGGATTTCATGGGAGCTATCCAACCTGTTGTGCTTCCCAAATAGGTTCAGAACCTTGGATAGCTCCCATAAACCTGTTACTAACTCCTATAAAGCCCAGTGTGGATGTCCTGGCTTGAGGAAATGGAGCCAACAACTTCCTCTGGCAAACTCCTTTCCGAAAGCATGATGGTAAAAGGAACAGGTTAGACCACTGAATCATGATATATTTCACTAACCAATACATAAAGGCCTAAATATCCTAAAGGCACCAGATCCCATCTGATCTTATAAATTAAGAGGGTCAGCCCTGGATAGTACTTGGATGGCAGATTACCAATGAATACCAGGTGCTGTATTTCCTATTCCAGAGGAAGGAACTGGCAAAACTACTCTGATTATACCTTCCCTAGAAAACCTTATGAAACTAATAGGGTCACCATATGCTTGACAGGCAACTTCAAGGCATATGCACACACATCCAGTACATCTGCCAAATGCATTGCAAAGAAACTGAGTGAAAGCCACAAGTGAAAAAAACAGACACAGGTAAGTTCTAGTTTGCAGGTCGGCATGGAACCTTAGTATACTGTCACTATCAAGCTGACCTTACTTTTTCAACAGAGAATGCAAATTGTCTTAAATCCAGGCACTGCAGATTAAATGAGTTGAGTATTTGGCCACACAAGTCACTAGCATTCAAAGGGAACTGTCTGACAGGTATGTTTGCCTATTTGACTGCTTGCAAGAGAACTTCTTCCACAAAAGACAGAACTGGGGCTGGTTCTTGCCAGCTGGAATATATGAGGTGCATGCCTTTGACAAGAAGGTGCTTAGTATGCTACAGGCTTCCTCTTGGCATTTCTCATTTCATTTTGAGTAATCAATTGGGCTGCTTCAGAGAGGCTGTTTACAACCTGTAATTTGTATAATTTGATTTGACAGTAATTCCATCGTCGTTACATTTATTTACAAGATGCTTTCCTGCCCTTTGATTTGCTCAGTTCTTATCTGTAGTTATCCTTGTTTTTCCAGTCATGGCTTTTCATAATCATTGATCACTTTTTAATTCATAGAAACCACCATGGAAGACCATAGGCAAGACAGAATGTCAGTTTCCCCATTTGTGTAGGAGAGACAGATTGTGTTTTCAGGTGCAGTTGCTTCAAAGTATGGCCCAACTGCCACATGCTCAAACTGTTTCTGGGCTGTACCATCTCAAACTCTGGGCATACAAGCAGATATCTGAATGGACAGATAGGTAAAACAAACCACTCATGCATTATGCGAAAGAAAAGCTAATGATCTTTTGTTGAACACAATGTTTTCTATATATAGGGAGCAATTTTTAATCCGGGGATAGCACTCGGTCAAGTTTTCTCCTGATTGCAGTGCAAAGCAATAGATTCCCAGACGAACTGTCCTACTGTGTCCTAAGTCACTTCTGTGGAGTAGTCCAAGCTTCAGTCCTCCTCAAATTAGTGAAACTAGTGATGTCCAAGTAAGCATGTTTAAGATTGGAATGCAATGCCTTTTAAAGACCTGTTGTATGCCATAGCACACAAAAACTACCAGACACTTATCACATCAGAAGCTCCATTAGCTCAATACTTCATCATCTTGAGCCTTCTGGAAAGGCGGGTTATAAATAAAATCCATTATTATTATTATTATTAGGATAATAAAAGTGGCCCCTAGACTTGCTGCTTGATGGGGTATGTCAGTGTGTCAAGGCACCCTTGACAAGAATTGTTATGAGTGCTCTTACGTACCTTCTACAGAATAAGGAAATATTTTAAAAGGGGAAATTCATATCTGAGATGTAAAGCTCAGAATTATCACAAGACCATATGGTCAGTTGGTTCCAGAAAATTCAGTAAAGTGTATCTGTAACTGTACTAATATATTCAAGAAGATACCAACAGGTGATAGTGTTTGACGCCAAGTGCATTAAATTGTCTCTTGGCATGGAAGGACTCATATCCAATCTTCACAGAGAAGACTATAAAGCTAGTTGACAAAATGGACTTGATGTTTATTAATGGATTAATAAATACCAAGCTTAAGTGGAAATGGTGCAGGATAAAAATCTGCTTTAGAGGCAGATTGACAATTCCCATATCGGAACCAATTTGGGAATCTGTCTAGCAGAAGCAACTCATAAGGAGCTTGTGAGTGTTCTTTATAGCTAAAACACTCGTGGCATTATATCCTAGCCCTCTTAGAGTACAATAATCTATTCTTTTTATGATAGAGAGGATATGAGAAATTAAAATAATCTCACCACATATGGTGGTTGTGTCCTGAAGTGGCAAGATTTGGAGCACAGATGTTCAGCATTCTTCCAACATGGTATTTAATTCAACTAGACCCTTTCACAACTTTATTGGAAATATTGAAAGATTGGCAAGATTGGATGGGGGGGAGAATAGCAGCTCTTAGGAAGAAGGTAGCTGAAGACTTTAAAATCCACAATGACATCATCATTCAGTGTGGTTTTTATTCACTTTTACATTTTAGTTGATAGTACTGTATCTGTTTGCAGTATGGTATTATTGCTTGTTGTTACTCATTTTTATTTTTGTATTGTGGTTGACTAGGAATGCATTTGGATTTCTGAAACAAATAAAACTAAAAATATCCCAGTTCTTAGTGTGAATTAGAGTAGCCTACTGAAGCAAAGAAAATTACTTAACTGTTGACTTAGCCAAGTTCCAATTGATTCGATGGGCCCACGGAACTGAAATTGGGCCATAGTGTTTTGTTTTTTAAAAAACAGGATGAGTTTTTCAAGCATTTTAAAAAAAAGATTGAAATGGCAATGTGAATGCTGTGTTACAAGAAAAAATTGAAAAAATTAATATTACTCTCTCCTTAGTGTGCAGGGGGGAGTATATACAGTAGGCCCTTGATATTTGCTGTGGTTTGGTTACAGGACCTCCATGGATACCAAAATCTGTGGATGATCAAGTCCCCTTAAATACAATGGCATAGTAAAATGGTTTCCCTTATATTGAATAGCAAAAATATTTGCTTTTTGGAATTTATATATTTTTAAAAATATTTTCAAACCATGGATGCTTGAATCCGTGGATTAAAAAATCCATGGATATGGAGGAAGGTGCTATAGAAATTGATATTTTGTCCTCCAGAGCATTATTTAGTCTTTATTGTTTTGTAGGGTGGGTAAGACATTTGTACCATACTTTTCAGGGTGGGATTTTGGACACTGGAGATTATCACACAGAGATGGGATAAGGATGGGATTACTCCTCTATCCTTATCCCATCTTTGACTGTGATCCTGCAAAAGGCTTTCAGATTGCAGTGCTATTGTCCCGTCATTGAAGCGGCATTGCATTAATATGAATTTCCATTAATGCAAAATGTCGGGCAATGTGCTTCAATGACAAGACAATGACGGGATCTGAGCAATGTTATTTGATAGTCTTTCACATGATCGCGGTCAATCATGCCTTCTGGATGGGATACGGTCTGGATAAGTGTAACGTCATTTGAAAATCTTCTTGTGATCGCACTATGAGAATAGGACAAGGACATTTTGTCCCCCGTCTGATAATCTCCTATGTCACCCTGCCAATTTTCAGATTTATTATCTCTCCATCCACTACCTGCAGTATGAAACTGATAGCTAGAAGTAATATATGTTTGCTTTAGTACTTTTGCTCTACTATGCTATAAGATCCTGCCCAAGCTCTAAGATCTTCAGGGAGACACTTCTCTTGGGTCTAATCTGCACTGCAGTAATAATGCAGTTTTGTGGCTTTTTAACTGCCATGTCTCAATGCTATGGAATTCTGGAATTTGTAGTTTTCTGAGATAGGCCAGAGAACTCTGGTGTCACAACAAATGACAAGTCCCAAAATTCCATAGCATTGAACCAAGGTAGTTAAAAGTGGTATCAAACTACATTATTTCAGTAGTGCAGATTAGACCTCAGTCTCACTGCTTTCCCAGGCACATTTTGTAGTTACAAGGAGAAGGTCTTCTCAGTGGTTGCTCCCAGATTCACGAACCCCCTCCTAAGGGAGACTAGCATGAGTTCCTCCTTGCTCTTCTGCTGGGAAGTGAAAACTTTCCTACAACTGTAATGGGCTTTTAATGATTATATTGTTTTTTATATTCTGTTATTAATGAATTTTTAATATTTGTTTAATTTATTTAAAATAATTTAAACAAATTTTGACAGATATTTTGTATACTTTAACCTGTTTGGGTTTAATATCCTGTAAATTATTGTCAATTCCAACATTGTTAAAAGAGCAGAATATAAAATGAATATAATAATAATACAATTGGCCCTCCATTTTCGCAGGGGATCCATTACAGACCTCCCCCCCCCCCGGCATAAACGGAGGCTTGTTCATATCCAAGCCCCATGGGCTTGAGTGGGATGCATGTCCGCATGCACGCAGGGGTGCGCCTCATTGGAAACAACAGAGATCACCCTTCCATGAGTATTCAAGATCCCAGACCCACGCGTTAGGAGGGGCAACTGTGCGTACATGCGTGTATACATGCATACATACATCCCATGCTACAGATTCCTGCTTTTACCGAAGGACTATCAGCCTGTGTACATTGTCAGTTAGATAATTAGCATTGTCCATTTGACTATATTTGCTACCTGCAAGACTAAAGGAAGCCCTGATTCAGCTTCTGTGTAGTCCCCAACAAGTGATAAATATTTTGCATACTGGCTGCATTACTTGAGTGTGTATGAAATGCATACAACTCTTCTCATGTATACTCACTACACAGTATATTACCTATAGAGTTTTCACTGTCCAGAGCCACTGTTGTCTCTCACCTTTTCCTGGAAAGAGAGAACTGTATTTTAACATTAGAGAAATGTTTTGGAAATGCCATGAAAACAGTAGGACTAATTTCAGAGCTGAAATATAAAGAGTCCCTCTTCGAAACAGACATATATTATATGTAAACAAATCCACCATTTCCCCCTTTACTGCTACATATATGCTCAAAATGGAGGGCACAAGCTGGTGTAATGGCAAGGACAGAAATACTAGCAGAGAAGCCTGTGGTGCTTGCATGTGCAAGGCAAATTTGTCCTTCACAATAATGAAGCATCCACATATTCATGAAGAATACCAGACAAATTGCTACGATAAATATATTAATACAAATGCATCCCCTGCCAGTCTGGAATGAAGAAGCAGGTGACAGGGTAGCTAAATAATCTGTAGATGGAGCAATTGAGCCAAAATGATGTATTTGCATGTTATGGAGCATCTCAAAAACAAGACACAAAATCCTGGATTGACTTCATGAATTCATAAAGGTCGATCTTTTGTACAGGGCAACTGTGACTCAGAGTGGCTCTGCTGTGTACTGAACACAATATAATAATAGAGGACTCAGATATGGATGGTTGTGCTTTGATGCTTCTTTCCATTGAAGTGAACAGGGAAGCCTGCTTACTCGGGGAATATATGTTCACAAAAGTGACGAGAGAGGAAAAGAAGCCAGTACAAATTACAGTCGTCCCTCCATATCCACAGAATCTGCATCCACTGATTCAACCATCCACAGCTTGAAAATATAGATTTTTTAAATTTCAAAAAGCAAACCTTAAGTCTGCCATTTTATACCAAGAACACCATTTTACGATGCCATTGTATATAATGGACTTGAGCATCCATGGATTTTGATGTCTATGAGGGTCCTCGGACCAAACC
This sequence comes from Sceloporus undulatus, assembly GCF_019175285.1. Lineage (NCBI taxonomy): Eukaryota > Metazoa > Chordata > Lepidosauria > Squamata > Phrynosomatidae > Sceloporus > Sceloporus undulatus. Next base: position 53,601,833 of record NC_056522.1, read on the forward strand.
CCAGTGGATACCAAGGGTCCACTTTACTGGGGCTCAGCAGTTTGGATGGGGGGGCCCAGGGCCCAACTATGTTGTGTACATTTTTGTCTTCATTGGTAGTATCATTAGTTGTTGATCATTTTCGACATCCATTGTAAAATCATTGTAAAATCCCTGCCAGAAGGAATGTTGTGGGCATGCCCACTAGGAAGCAGATCCTGGGCAGCAGATCTCTGAAGTCTTTTCCTGGTCTGCAGGAAACCAAGGGAAAAAAGGAGGTGGGTGGGAGGGTGAGAAGAGTCCCTTCCTTGGATTCTTCTCTTACATGCGCAGCTGGGATCGCTATTTCCATTTAGCCCAAAGCCATTACCAGCCCAGAAGTGTTTATTTGGTAGAACAGCCACTGGTAGCCTATGAGCATTGGGCAAATCTGTTGCTAGTTGGGGATCATCCTGAGGAAAAAATCACTAGGGCCAAACCTACTCTTGGCAGCCCTGCTGAACAGATCCAGTCTTTGGCAGCAAGAGTATTTTGTTTCTGTGACTATAGAACATGGCTTAGGTCCAAGCTATTTGGCAGACTGTATCTCTCTATACGAGCCAGCCCAGGCTCTGAGATCCCTTCTCTCCATCCAATTCTAATGTACTATTTTGGTATGTTTTAAATTGTATTGTTTTTTAATGTCGTAAGCCGCCCTTAGTTCCCATCTTGAGAGAAGGGCGGGATATAAATATAATAGTAATAGTAATAGAGGGAATTGCTATTTGTCTTTGGCAATCTGCCATATTCATGGGGTAACCTAGGGCAACCAGCTCTTTCTCTGAAGAGTGGTCCAACAGCTAATATTGGCTTCGGTTACCTGGATCCCTTCACCTAGAAATACCAGGAACTGAACCAGGAAACTTCTTCATACAAATAAGGTGCTCTATGTACCCAAGATCCAGAAAAATATTATTATTATTATTATTATTATTATTATTATTATTATTATTATTAGGACTAGCTCAGGAACTCTAGAAACTGTAGTTCCCTAGAATAACTCCTCCAAGCCCTGGAGTGTGATAGCCATGAACAGCCTGATGAGGTAGCCCCAGCGATGAATGTTTAATGCCAACTGAGGTTTCGCAATTTACTTGGCCTCTATCACACTGCTTTTTTCCTTAATTTTTCCACTTCTAAGCTTGAGCCACTCACTTAAGTTGGATGAAGATACTATAAAATAAAAATATAGTAAAACAAACAATCGAAAGTCATTTCCCTGAAAGTGATCCTGCCAATGATGGAAGTAACACATCAGCCATTGAATTAGCCATTAATTTCAAGTGTCTTTTCCTTCTCCCTCCTTTTCTGTATCACACAAAGAAATATGGCAAGGATGAAAATTGACTATAATGTAAAGGAGGGGGGGGAGCATAGGGCAATTTTGGGGAGATCAGTTCTTGAAAAAACAAGGACTCTATCCCTTTGGCACAAACAATTGAAATCTGCCCTGGTATGTTTCATTTTCTTATAAACATTCTTATCTATTATTATTATTATTATTATTATTATTAATTGCTGGAAGAAAAAACTAAAATTCTATCAAATTAAAGACAGAACTGCAAGTGGGCCTGCTTTGATCTCTATGGCATCCCTTGCAGAGCAACAAGAGTAATTCCAGCAATTAGATGTTAATTGATGTCTGAGCATATCTATTCCTAGAAACAGCAAGATCGTGTATGGCATAACTAGCATCATTAAACAGCAGCATGGCCCCTGGGGGCTAGCAAAAGCGGAGCTCAAGTGGAGGCAATTTACCCAGAGATCCTGCACCGAGGAGGAAACAAGCTGCACATGGCCGAGGAGCTGCGGTCCCAGAGACAAAACCCATATAATTTGGGGAGGGCAGTGCTCAGCCTCAGCCTGGCTCTGCTCACAAATTCTTTTAAAAATGCAGATACTGAATCTCTTTCAAGCATAAGCTTTTCTCTAATTATATATGTTTTTAATCAGTTCCACAAACTTTTTCCTTGTGATTTAAAAATGCTAGCTGCTTGCCTGCTTTGCTCCTTGTACTCAGCAGAATTTTGTGTGTGTGTGTGTGTGTGTGTGTGTGTGTAGGGGGTGCAGCATACAAACCCATATGTATTCATAGCTGAGCCCTCCCTCACACCAACATCATCTCAGAGAAATTACCAGCAGAAAGGCTGCTCACATATTTTGATACTGTTTTTTTTATTCTGCAAGAGATTTTGAAGTTTATTTTTTTAAAAAAAAAAAAAATACACCGATTCTTGGCTCGGTGATACATGTTTTTTGGAAGACACAAATGCAAAATAACCCCCTAATTTGCATCTGCCAATTTTACTCTCATGTTGACTTGGAACTCACATAGGCTGCTCCATCAGATTAACCTCTTTCAGTTTAGTCAGTGAAGGACCCACGTATACCAACATCTTTCCTATCATTTTGGACCTTCGGGTCTCTACTTGATCTTCCTGTCTCTCTCAGGGAAAAGGAAAGGAAAGAAGCATCCATCAGTCAAGATGTTTAGGATGATAAAAATTAAAAATACAATAAACAAAGCACACACAGAGAGAAAGACACCATGGCAGATTGTCTCTGTATGTAACATCAGGCATCTCCTTTGACCATCTAGCTCTTTCTCCTGTAATTCAGAGCCTTTCCTCCTTTCAGGACAGTCACTAATTATTATTAATTAAGAGGCTGAATATCCAGTCTTCAGTCTGCTTAATTCAGTTCTGCTCTGTGTGTTTGAATAATAATAATAATAATAATAATAATAATAATAAAGGAGGAGCCTGTCCCATTTCTTTATAGCATTTATTTTTATTTCCACTTTGGCATACAACACACACACACACACACCCGGATGAGGAAGCTAACTTTGGGTTGTGAGCAGCAGCAGTAGACAAAATGGCAAATTTCTTCATAACTCAAGAGCAGGAAACATCAGAAAGTCTCAGAAACATCAATTTGCCCTCTCCAAAAATGCCTCTAGTACAGTAGAGCATTTGTTGTTGTGTGTCTTTAAGTAGTTTCTGACTCATGGTAACCCTAAGGCAAACCTATCACCGAGTTGTCTGGGGCTGAGAGTGTGTGACCAGCCCAAAGTCACCCAGTGGGTTTTCATGGCTGAGCAGGAAATTGAACCCTGGTCTCCAGAGTTGTCCTCCAATGCTCAGACCACTACACCACACTGGTTTTGTCTGGGGCTGCCATTAGATCTCCTTTTTGCAAACAATCAGCATGAGTTAGGAGCGACCATGTTTGAAACCAAGGTGAGGATTATCTTTGTCCATGGCCTGACATCTGATGAAAACCAGGCCTTGCTCAAAACAGCTGATGTTTGTGGTACAGAAGCTGTTTCTTTAGCAGAGGGGATCACCTTTTAAAATATGAGCATATCTCAGTTGACAAAGTCTCTGGCAAAGAAGCTGCTTTTTACAAAGTTTTGTTCTGCCTACCAAGCCTGTCCTTTTTTCTTCCTTGTTCTCTGTCAGGTTATTTTTAACAACACTTTTAATTGGGGGAATGGTGAAGATCTGGAGAAACACAGACTTTCAGTTACTGGGTTGCAGCAGCATGTTTGCAGTAAACAGTGCAATGGAAGTTGAGCTGGGAAAGAATGAGATACTCCGCAACTGATCCTACTTGTCTGTGCCAGTTTACAACAGGCAAAGTAACAGCAGCTGCCTCTAGAATCCCTTACTGAGAATGCGTAAACAGCAAAACAGCAAGAAAGGGTGACAGAAAATTAGCCTGCTTCACCTGCAAAGTTGTCTAAAAAGCAGAGTGATACACTTGACCACTAAATTGGAAATCATAACAAAAGCAGACGCTGAAGAAAGAAAGAAAGAAATGCTCTGCATGCACTTTTGAAGAAGATTTCAAGTTCCTTGTAGAAGGTTCAAATTGTTTTTGTTTTTTATGCAAGGCTTAACTGACCTGGCTCTTTCATATCACGTGTGTACTGTTAGTTTTGAAAATTGTTTTTGATGAAGCATACTGAACCGCTTCTTTTTGGGGCTGTAACAACCTATTCCTATACTTTCCATGTTATTAAAATTTAAAGACATAGCTGTGTTAGTCTGGATCAGTATGTAAAGGGATACTGTAGTACCTTTGAGACTATGAGAGAATGAAGTTGGTAGCTTATGCTATCAATGTGGTTCTTTCAGTCTCAAAGGTACTCCAAAGTCTCTTTCTGTTATTTCTACCCCGGTAATAAATTTTCTATTAACAAAATAATATCAAGGAACACATCTATATCATTAACTAGATATACCTGTAACTGGATGAAAAACACTAAAAAGTAACTGAAAAATAAGTGCTAGAAATCTGATTTTCAAAAGTGTCTGGCATTGAAGGGATCTTTCTACATCAACATAGCTATGTGCAATAACATCCAAAATCCACAAAACAGTGATAATATTATTGGGCCAACATGTATTTTGTGCCTTTCAGTTGGTCCAAAAAAGGTATCACTGCTTTGTGGATTTTGGCTGCTATTGCTACATGGCCAACATGGCTAAGATATGATATCTACTGTAAGTACTTTCATACTACAGAGAATTTGGGAGGAGGTGATCTATGGCAAATATCTAATTGACACAGGAATCTAGAAGGGCTTGGAAAAGTTACTTTTATGGACTATAATTTCCAGATCCCCTCCCCTCAACCAGCATGGCTGATGATTCTAGGAGTTATTGTCCATGAAAGTAACTTCTCCAAGTTTTGCCCAAACCTGGTAGTCCTCACTATGCATCAAACAAGAGTGTTTCCTAGAAAACACCCAATAGTTTCCTGGGTTTGCATTAAAAATGTGAGATATATTATCTTTCAAAGATGAGTCAACAAGCCCCCTATGAATACTAGATATCAATTAACATCTGATGACTGAAATTACTCTTATTATTACGCAGTTAGAGATGTCACCAAGATCAAGCTGAATCCATTTGCAGTTCTATTTTTAATGTAATTGAATTTCAGCCTTTTCATCCAGCAGATGCTATCTTGAGAATCTACAGTTCAGAGATCAGAAATGCTTACAAGATTCTAAATCCAAGTGCTAGCCCTAGCTAGAGCAGGCCCATAGACACAATGGAGTTTGCATATGTGTTGGTTGACCATTCAGCAATTGATTCTTTTCTAGTTAGTATTCATGCCAATGGAGTCACATGTAAGAGCCACATACATTTTTTATAATCAATTTTGTCGCGTTTTAATGTAGTGTTTTTAAACGGGCTTTAAAACTTTTTATAAATGTTTTGAATTTGTTTTTATGGAAGGTGCCTTGGGTCCCAGACTGCTAGAAAGGTGGCATATAAATAAAGTAAATAAATAATAAAGCTTTCCCATGGAATATCTGCCTCACTGGTTAAGGTGTGAATAAGCCTGCCTCCCTCACAAACCATACACAGTCGCACAAAGAGGACTGCAGTTTCCAGTAAGTGTATGAGCTGGCAAAAAAGCCTGCAAATTATGGTGTGTGTGTGTCACCTGTTGAAGTATGGTGACCCCATGAATTTCACAGGGTTTACTTAGTCAAGGAATACTCAAGAAGTGGCTCTGCCTCTGAAATAGAGCCTACAGCTCCTGGCATTCATTGGCAGTTTCCCAACCAAGTAGTAACCAGGGCTGACCCTACTTAGCTTCCAAGATCAGATGGGATTTGGTGTCTTTAAGTTAGGAGCTTATTGCATGAACTTTAAAACCGGCTCTAGCCTCCAGTGCTGCAGCCGGGATATGGGATGGAGATGAGGATTATTGCATGTTAAATCGCAGCCTAATTGCCAGCTGCCATCAGCCTGGGTCCAAGCTGGGTCCCAGCCACGCTCTGCCAGCACATTTTTGAAGTCAAAAGCTTTCTGGGTTCAAAAAAGTGCTGGCGGAGCACGGCTGGGACCTGGGCTGATGGCGTCTGGCAATTAGGAGGCAATTTAGCATGTGATAATCCCTGCCTCCATCCCGTGTCCTGGCTGCAGCCCGGGAGGCCTGAGCCGGTTTTAAAGTTCATTAGGCCCAATTGTTTAATACATAGGCCATGACAATTTTTCAGCTATAAATATGGCACTCAGAGAAATATGGTTTAGACTATAACAGCCTCTTTCCAATCACTTAGTGGTTTGAGTGTTGGACTATGATTCTGGAGCAGGGTTTCGTTCTCCACTTGGGCATGAAACCCACTGGGTGATCTCGGTCATCACATTCTCTCAACCTCAAAGGAAGGCAAAGGCAAAACCACTTCTGAACAAACGTTGCCAAGAAAACCCCATGATAGGTTTGCCTTAAGGTCACCATATGTCAGAAGTGGCTTGAAGGCACATAACAACAACAACAACAACAACAACAACAACAACAACAAACACCACCATTGGCACAGCTACTGTAGAATTTCCCTATGAGTTGTTGCCTTGCACATCTACTGCTTCTGAAGCTTCTCTCAGCAATAAGTGAGGACTATTGTTAGTCTGAACTTGTGTCCCTCAATTTTAATTGGATTACTTCAAGAGGATATTTTCACATTCCCATAAACCACAAGAGATGTATCATTTCTTATTCTACACCACTGTCCCCACCCCCAAATGTGGCAAAAATGCCCCATGTGCCTCCAGGGGGTATTTGGAAGGCTAAAACTGTTCATCAATGAGCTGGGGGCACAAAATCGTCTTGGGATGGGCACATGCAAATCACAAGCCACACTTTGTTCAGTTGTATATGCATCATACTACCAATGTCATTTGGCAATCCAACTCCCAAATTCCCCAAGATCTGCCATTTAGTTATGTATAGTACTTAAAAGTTAAACTGGAGTTCATTCATCATGCCACAGTCCAGGGACATACCTCAGCACCCAGACTCCCAGACACAAGGGATGGTGATCTCTGTTTTCTCCAGAAGGCCTCCATGGTGGTGGTGGAAGGCATGAGTGGAGGAATCATAGAATCATAGAGTTGGAAGAGACCACAAGGGCCATCCAGTCCAACCCCATTCTGCCGTGCAGGAACTCACAATCAAAGCACCCCCGAGAGATGGGCATCCAGCCTCTGTTTAAAGACCTCCAAAGAAGGAGACTCCACCACACTCTGATGGAGTGTGTTTCACTGTCCAACAACTCTTACTGTCAAGAGGATGTTAGTGGGGTGGTGGGACATAGTTAGAGTTCATTCCACTTATGCCTTGTTATGACTATTGGAGCCAGAGGTGAGCTGGGTAGCAGGAGAATCTATTCCAGCCCAGCTTGTACATCAGAGATACTGTTCCTCCCAGTCCAGTACAATGGTGCAAGCTAGTACACACACACTTCCACCACTGGTTCTTGCTCCTGCTTGCTGCCAACATTGCTGCAGCTTGATGCACATCTGGCAGGAACTAGGGGTGGGGCAGGGAGCACTGGATGCTCTCTCCAACATGGCTGATGGTCCAAGAGCCCATCCTTGTCTACCTGTCATAGCTATACTTCCCCTCGCACCATACACCTTCATGACTGAGATGGCATTGGGTGGAGATTTTCCTGGCAGCTGACCCACTATTTCAACTTGTAAAAAACTGCAACCTGGCAAACATGCATTAAGAAAAGGAAGGAAAATAAGGTTTGACTGCAATTAACAAAAATCTATATTGTTAGTTCAGAATGCATTACTTTCACTTTTGTGTGCGAGATTCAGCACCCAAGATTGATTAGGCAGGTGCAATTTGACTCTGTATACAGCATATTGATCTCCATGAAAATGTATTGGTGAAGACAGAAGTGAAACCAATTAGGCAACAAGATCCCTCCTTGCTGGGTCTTTGAGGAAAGCACCCCTACTCCCACCCCAACCAATGTGACTTGCTTCTAAAGCTGTTAAATTAAACATCCTTACAGATTTCCATAAGTCATGAAAATGAAATATCTATTTGCAAGCGGCTGCCAGAAGCTGCTGCAAGAACAAGAGCTTTTAAAAACTCTGGTCCAGTGGCAGCTTCATGCAGACTTCAACATAAGGAATAGGAGCAAAGGAATTATGCAAATCCAGAGCCTTTCCCGTTCTTGTGTGAGTGCTCTCCATTTGCATAGTGTGGCAGAGGGCAGCCATACAGAGAGAGAGTGCCAAACCACAGGTTTTAAGGCCATCTGGCAGACACTACTCAACTGTCCATCATCAGAGACCCAGACATGCCTCTGTGCTCCTGGGGACCTCCTGTTATCTTGCTTCCTCTATTACTGTCATTTATTGACACCAAGAAAGAGAAATTATGGAAAATGTCATTTATGTGGGTGGGTGGAGGAGACTTTCAAGCATGACATAACCAGTGGCTGCCTTCTGTTGGGTTTCATTTGGGTTTCATTTGAGGGAACATAATGCTTCCATGGCAGACTACCACCAGATCCCACTTTCAGATGTCGTAGATGTGGTCATGAAAAGTAGCCATTGTTTTATTTGACATCTGCTCTTTTATGTGGGGACTAAATTGCTGCTAAATATTAGACAGATACAACCTTGGCTTTCTTACTTTAAGCATAACAATACTATGTCCTTACGCAACTCTGCTGTCTAAAATGGCAGAATAAGCTGTGACATGCTATCTGATACAATCCATATAATAACTGACTCTTCTTTGGCTGTTAAAAGCAAATAATTGCTGGTAGCAATTGGGCCACAAGACAGGGACTTTGGTGTGGAAGTTTGGAGATCTGTCCTTAACAGTCCCCTTCAGTTCCCATAGTTTCTGGTTACCTGCTGCTGCAGGTAGGTAAGGACATATATGTTGTTTGTTAGAAGTTGCACAGACCCTTCAAAGTACCAGGGGCATAGGGCCATCCCACATAGCCATTACATCTTGGATTGTGATAAAAAAAATTCTAGCCCTCTGTTGAAACTATTGGCCGACTTGCTGGGTAAGAGAGAGAAAGGGGTAAGAATGAACTGAAGATATGTGGATATGTTCCTTTAAGTTGGCTTTCAACTTACAGTGACCCCATGAATTTCATAGGGGTTTCTTAGGCAAGGAATTGTCAGAGGTGGTGTTCCTTGGAAGTCTCCTTTCTAAGTACTAACCAGGGTTGACCCTTCTTGGCTTTCAAGATCAAATAGGACCTGGTGCCTTATAACCTTGCAGAAAACGTGCAAAGGAAGATATTCCAACTGTTTAATCTTACAGAATTCTGAAACCAATAGTGTAATAGCAAGATATTGGAGGTTGCATTTGCTTTATAACTCTTTGTTATAAATGTTTTCATCCTTAAACCTGTACTGTAGAGTTACAAACTATTTTTTAAAAAATATGTATGTGTAGCTCTTCCAAATAAACAAATCTAGATTTTCTATTGCTCATATAGAAACTTGTATATGTAAGGTATATGTAAAGCAAGAACATTACAAAGAAGATACAGATAATGTGGCTAATAAAAAGCCAACAGATCAATAGTAAGTTTAGTGAGAAGATGCTGGGACAGAATGATTTGGACAAATACATTTGCAAACAAATGGAAGCTCATCTAGCCTGTTTAGCAAGAAATGGAATAGTGAAAAGCAATGCCTTTAGTTTCTACAGTTAAAGCAACATCAGTAGAAATGTTGATGTATAAAAAATGGGAGACCTTTGGGGGGATGTGGAGGGAGGCTGGTCTTTTTAAGAACTCAGAAGATGACAAACATCCATTGACCAGTTCCTCTTACACAGCAACATCACAGGAGTCATTCAATAATGAGAGATGAAAGGATCCTGTACAGAAAAAATGAAAGGAATAAAATGGCCTGCCTTCCCCACTAAGAATATTATTTATTTTGTCCAGAAACAAAGGATCTTACTCTAAGATATTTTTGGATTTACTTTGCTCTCAAGCTCAGACACCACAAATTCAATAACTACCCCCGGCCATCCATTATTATGGTAAATACAGAAGTGAAACAGAAGCCTTCTGCAGACTTCTAATGGTGGAAATTCTAGCCACTTTGGGGGAAAAGTTTTATTTTGCCTTTGTATTGAGGTTATTAAAACCCGAATCAGAATGTTTTTTATTCAAAACTGAGGCAATGAACTTCCTAAGAAGAGGACATTGTAGATCTTACGTTGCAAATGGGGGCAAATCCCTAAACTCTCCTGTGGGTGATGCTAGTTTTCTCTACAAATTGCCCTCATTCTTTACTTCCAGTTTCATCTTGCAAAAAAGCTTACAAGTACACAATGGCTAGCATTTAGTGACATATACAGGCAAAAGTCCACCTGACATCTGTGTGTGTGTGTGTGTGTGTGTGTGTGTGTGTGTGTGTGTGTGTCTATGTATTTGGTCATTGTAGAGGCTGGTATTCCCTTCATTCTAAAGTCTCCCTCTGGATATACCAGCAGACTCCAGGAGATCTCAGTGGATGATGTAATAATCCTGCATCTGGTTACAGCAGCGGTAGGCAACCTGCGGCCCGCGGGCCGGATGCGGCCCGGCAAGGCCTTGGGACCAGCCCCAGCCCGGTCCTGCCGCTGATTGCCGCCAGGGCCTTTGGGGGGAAATTGTCTATAGAAGCCTCAGAAACATGCCTTTATATTAACGTTTTTAAAAAAATCAGCCAATTTTTTTTCGCGTGTCCTCCATTTTTTCAATAAAAAGTATCCTCCATTTGAAAATTTTGTCCTACATTTGTCCTGGTTTATTTATATATTTAAATTTTTTATTATTTAATTATTATTCTTTTTTGGCTTCGGCCCCCCAGTTGTCTGAGGGACAGGAACCTGGCCCCCGGCTCAAAGAGGTTGCCTACCCCTGGGTTACAGGGACATAGCCAGATACTTCTCCTATCCCTTCCCCATTCTCCATCAGCCATGGACTGGCATGTGAAACTACTACATTACACTATGCCATATAGTATCCATGTTGATGATTCCAATAACCCTACAACGTCTCGCTTTAACTCTCTCCTAGCTTCTTTTGGCCTCCAACCACATTCCAACTCTTCAACTCATTCTCTTGGTCACTGTCTTGACCCAGTTCTTGCTGCAAACTGCACCATTTCTGACTACCTGGTACTTGACTTTCCACTATCTGATCATTTAATCTCCTTTGCTCTCACTTATACTCTACCTCCTCGTCACACTGTTCAATGCTATTTTCATGATCTTCAGTCTGTTAACTCTAACCATCTTGGTCAGACCCTGGATTCATCTCTCTCTTCCCTAAATATTGGGGATTCTGCTGACTATGCAATGTCTTTATTTAACTCCACTCTCTCCTTGACTCTTGACCGCTTTGCCCCTGACTCTGTACACACTTCTTCCTCTAAGACTAGGCCTCAGCCCTGGCTTACCCCCATCATCAAGTTTCTCCGATCCTGCTCTAGAGCGGCCGAACGTCTTTGGAGAAAGTCCAAACAGTGGGCTGATTTTATCCATTACAAATTTATTCTTTCTTCTTTCTCATGCGCCCTGTCTATTGCAAAACAGAATTATTACAAATCATTGATCTCCGCCAATGAGAGGCACCCGCAGCATTTGTTCTCCACCTTCAACACATTGCTTAAATCTCCCTCTCCTCTTGTCTCTTCATCATTCTCTCCTAATGACTTTGCTAATTATTTCATCTCAAAGATTACCACTATTTGCTTCTGAGATAGTCCCTCCTGATTCTTCTTCTGCTCATAATCTTCTATTGCCCTCGCCTAAAAAAATGTCTGTGTTTCCTCCTGCTTCTTTGGATGAACTCTCTACACTTCTGAACTCTTGCAAACCTGCAACTTGTTCTCTTGATCCAATTTCTACTCGTCTTCTAATTTCTATAGCGCCCTCTTTTCTCCCCTCGCTTCTCCATATCTCTCTCTACAGGCTCCTTCCTGTCGGATTTCAAACATGCTCTCATTTCCCCAATTCTGAAAAAATCTTCTCTTGACCCCTCCTCTTTGTCTAGCTATCGTCCGATGTCTCTTCTTCCCTTTCTTTCTAAAGTTTTGGAACGGGTTGTTTATTCTCGCTGTCTTGAGTTTCTTGAAGCCAACTCCATCCTCGATCCCTTTCAGTCTGGTTTCCGCTCAAGGCATTCTACAAAGACAGCTCTCACTAAGATCTCGAATGACCTTTTACAGGCCAAGGCTAATGGCCTTTACTCTGTTCTCATCCTTCTTGATTTGTCTGCAGCCTTTGACACCGTTAATCACTGTCTCCTAATTGACATACTCTCTGACCTTGGGTTCTCAGACTCTGTTCTCGACTGGTTTAGATCTTACTTGTCTGGCAGATCTTTTGCAGTGGTTGCAGGCGGTCAGACTTCATCTCCTGTTCCCTTATCTGTTGGAGTTCCCCAGGGCTCTGTTCTGGGTCCCCTTCTGTTTTCTCTCTACACACTGTCCTTAGGTAAACTCATTAGCTCTTTTGGTTTTTCCTACCATCTGTATGCCGATGACACCCAGCTGTATCTTTCCACCCCTGACCTTTCTCCAGCAAGACAAGTTTCATCTTGTCTCACAGCTGTCTCGCAGTGGATGCGCCATTGGCGTTTGAAGCTCAACATGTCCAAGACAGAGCTTCTTGTCTTTCCTCCTAAGTCCACCCTTCAACACTCCTTTTCTGTCTCTGTGGACAACATTCAACCAACATCAAGTCTGCAGTCTTGGTTTTATCTTGGATTCTTCTCTGTCGTGTACCCCGCAGATCCAGACCACAGCCAAGGCTTGTAGATTCTTTCTATACAATATTGCCAAAATCCAACCATATCTCTCTGCCTCTACTGCCAAGATCCTGGTCCATGCCCTAGTGGTCTCACGACTTGATTACTGTAATGTCCTCCTGGCTGGGCTTCCTCTTTCTCACCTCCGTCCTTTAATCTCTGTCCAGCATTCAGCTGCACGCATTATCACATCCGGCCACTGCTCTGACCACCTCTCCTGTGTTGGCATCCCTTCACTGGCTCCCCCTCCCTTTCCGCATTCAGTATAAGCTCCTGCTGTCGATGTTTAAAGCCCTCCATGGGCTGGCTCCTCCTTACTTATCAGACCTTATTTCTCCTCACCTTCCCACTTGGGTCCCTCCGTTCTGGTAGTCAAGGTCTGCTGTCCCAGCCCAGGATTTCCTCTGCCCCATCTGGGATTCACCCCTTTTCACTCGCTGCCCCTCACTCCTGGAACCTTCTTCCCCCGCGTGCAAGAGCCATCACTTCTTTAACCAGCTTCAAAACGGAGTTGAAGACCATCCTGTTCAGAGAAGTGTTCCCAGGCATTGCATAATTGTCACATGCTATTTGATGTTCTTTTGTTGCCTATTTTATTGAATCATTTCCTGTATTGCTATGTATTTTATATGTATTATCCTACTGGAGAGGCAGGCTAGCTCCAACAGGCCTCCCTGGAAGAAGATTAACCATCCATTAAGAAGCCAAGCCCGCCCTCCAGTCCATCTCCCCTGATCCAGGCCTTGGAGGTAGAGAAGAACTGCTGGCCCTCATCCCCTTCCCCACGACCACTCCCTTCTCCTTTTGTGTTGTGTCTTTTTAGATTGTAAGCGCTTTATAAATAAAAGTTAAAGTTAATAAAGTTAATAATCCAATGAACTCCATACAGTGCAATTCAAAGACTGGAAAGAATTACTTTTGGCAGCCCCAAAAGCGCACAATTTTGGGAACTATAGTAAAATAATAATAATTTTTTAAAAAGCTCTGGCATGATTGGAGCCTGAGCAAGAATGTGCAGACTTGAGTTAATCATGATGAAAAATTTTGTTAGGTTGTCCAGATTAGGTTGGAGTTCATTGGATGAGATACTCTATGGATGACCTAAGAGTTAACCTGCTACCCTTGAACAGAAATGAGTTAAGAGGAAAACAGTCACATTTTGTGAAACCAGATAAAATCAAGCATATGGAAACACAAATGGTAGTCTCAGTGATGTTAAAACCTATTTGTTCAGGCTCTGCACCAATGTTGGCAATGTAACACGTTTAATAATGTTAATAGCTCATCACCTTGGATATAAGCACAGGCCTGCAGCAGGATTAGTCCAAGTGTAGAAGAATGGAGGCATCCAGGGGTAGCCATGTTTGCCATATAGCAAATCTAATCAAAAATCCACCAAAATGTGATAGCTTTACTGGCCAACCAAAATGGACAATATACATGTTGCAAGTTTTTGAAGTTTCACTGGCTTCTTCATCAGGCAAGGTGTTACAAACCAAACAGGAGGGGAAAAAATGGAAGGGATTACTCAAAGGCCTCGATTTTGCTGTTTCTCTTCTTAGTTAAGATGGTATAGAGGGGCATATCTTGCAGTCTGGCACCTTCTTCTGGCCATGTGGCACTGGGAGATTCTCAAAGTCCAGGAAATTTAATATCCATTTGCTACATTAAAAAGATAATTCTTTTGCAATCCAATATGCCTCCATCCTTTGTGAGGCCACAGGCCCCTTTGTAGGCAAAATATATCACTGTTCGGTAGATTTTTTTATTGCATTTGCTATATGGCCAACATGGCTACCCCGGGATGTTTTCTGGATTTTAAGATACTGCATTATAGCTGCAACAGGGGAATCCTAAAGAGTAAGCCAGTAGACTGGGACCTTCTTATTTGAAGTTTTGACCTCCAACAAAGGTAAAACATTTTTTCCTCTTACATTTGGGCTGGATTGGCATGTTTTACCTCAACATCAACTAAAGTTCCCCCAATACATGAAGGCTTCTTGAGAAATCCAATGTGCTCTGCCTTGTTGCATAGATTTTGTAATAAATTGTGACCAGTAGCTTTTGCAATGACCCTTGCCTATCTGGGTCCATTGGTGTGGTTTTTTCAGTGTCAGACAATCCCACTTTTAATTTACATACACATTAAATGGAAATGCTAACTGTGCATTCTTTTAGAGACAGTTGCTCGGTTTATCTGTCTTTAAAAAACCCTTTAAATCTCTTATTGCTCTGTTCTAAGTGGTTGTTTATATATTCTACCATTTCAGCACAATACCATCCAGAAGCTGCCTGTGCCATAGTGATTTGAGCATTGGACTCTGGAGATCAGGGTTCAATTCTCGCTCAGCCATGGAAACCCACAGAGTGACTGTGGGTCACATACTCTCAGCCCAAAAACCCCATAATGAGTTCGCATTAGTCTAAAATGACATAAAGGCACACAACAACAGCAAGCCGCCTGTTGTAAAATATTTTAAAACATGCACATACACTCTCACATAATTTTGTTTAGTTAAATATCACCTAGGAGATACCACCTAAGAGAAAGTGAGGACATGAGAAGTACCACTCAGATTAGAGAAACAATACAAAAACCCTTGTTATATTGAAGTGGATCCAGGTAATCCATTTCATCCAGGAATGCCTGGAGCTGGGAGACCAGCACATGTTCTATTATTTTGCCAAAAAAAGGGAATACTGGAAATTGATCAATAGTCCTCTAATATGGTGGGATCCGGGGAGTTTTTTTTCAATAATAGCCTCACTACAGCCTCTTTTAGACTAGATGGGAACCTGCCTTGCTGTACTGAGGCATTCACTACTCCCCTTCTCCAATCCACCAATTACCTTCAGGTTGCTTTCAGTCGCCAGGATGGGCATGAGTCCAATATGCACATGGTGGCTCTCACCTCTCCAAGGATCCTGTTCACACCTTCAGATTGCACAAATGGACACATGCCCAATAACAATGGACAAGCATAGGGAAGTTACATCTACTAGACCTGCATCAACTACAGTATCCAAGACAGAGAGAATCAGGGTGGTTTTATCTGCAAAGTGCTCTGCAAACTCTTCACCAATGGGCTGCCAAGTACACTGCTTTTGCAGGGCAGGATGTAAAAGGGTCTTCTCAGTGGCCACCCTTAGAATCTTTCCCAGGGAAGTCAGAATAGCTCCCTCCTTGTAGCCTGCCCTCTAGCAGCAGGCTAAAACCTTTTTATCCAGAAAGTGAAAAGTTTTTAGAACAGATTTTTTTTGTTTAAAAAAAATATGGATTAGGGTGCTGTAATGTTTTAATAACTGTTTTTAAAAGCTTTTATTTTTTAAATTAGCATTTTATTCTTTTATTGTATGATTTATTTTAGTACTCTCACAGTTGAATTCTATTTTAATGCTCACTTTTTGTATGTTTGTAATTGTATTGTTCTTTCAAATTGTGAGCTACAATGACTCCCAATTTTGGGTAAAAGAAGGGAACAACAACAACAACAACAATATACTGCAGCAGATTCAGTACAATGTTTTGAAGTGAGAAAGACCTAATGAAAGAATCTAATTCTCCAGGGCTCTCTGGGTTTTAAATTGTCTAATGCAGCTTTCCACAACTTGTTGACCTTTGGATGTTTGGGACTATTATACCCATCATTCCTTACTATTGACCTTGCTGGTTTATAGTCCTGATCCTTCTATGGGCAACAGCCTGGAGAAGGAGTGCCTAATTAAATCTCTTTAAAAAGGCTCTATCTTTAGTCACAACTTGCTGAGTGTATGTGACATCCCAGAGTTACTGTTGTGAATAAAATCATTCCATGTCCAAATGTATTATTTTCATGCATACAGAAGGGAAGGGCCAAATGATTATTGTATCAAAAAATGGTGGATCACAGCTATTTCAAATTGCTAAAGCTCCATAAAATAAAAGGTAAGGGAAACCCAGAGGGAGCAAAGGAATATGCAGGTGCTGTTGATTTTCCAGCTAGTTGTGATGAAGTGCATGAGTCTCAATTGCTCCTCCAAAGAAAGGTGATGCTTCTCCTGGGAACAATTCTTACTGAATTATGCATGCAGTGATACAACCAAAATGGAGCACAACACCAAAGACATACAGTGTCCAGTAAATGTACAGATTAAGGTTTCACATCATTGACATAAATGCTACTTTTTTTCTTGTTAGCTGCCCCAAGGTTTGACTTTTCAAAAATCAGATATATCAAGCATTATTGGGACCATCAGATGTCATTTTTAAAGAAAAAACGGGGCAAATGGAACAAAGATGTGATCTTACATAATCAGATGTTGGCTATAACCATCTATTGGGGTGAATGTAAATTTAAAGACCTTCTTAAAGATCACTTATCAATGACATCCCACACCACATACATTCAGTCTAATTTATCATAGTTCTCCACAGGTTTTTTTGGAAGTGTCAAGACTGGCATCCTTACTTGTCTCTAGCAGCCAAAATATCAAGCAAAGCTGAAATGAAATCTTGTCCATGATTCATTAGTTGACAACATATCAGATATCTTCAGATGTGAAAACAGTTTTACTTAGTTATGCAGGGGTAGGGACAATTAGTCTGCCTTTTGTACTAGAAAAGAAATTTTATTATAAATGTTACTTTTAGGAATTTTAGCCATTTTAGACATAATTAGTTCATTCTGTATTTTGCATTTTTATGAATGTTCTGCCCCCCCCCCCCCGGTACTCAACTGCAAAGGCCCATAACTGTAAACAATAAAGTTATCAGTAGTTATGTAAAGAAAGAAACTGAAACAGTCAATTTACAATTCACACAGGAAATCTAATAGCAGCAGTATGTACGTTGGTTTACTTGGGAAACAAGCAGGTCCTCCCAGAATCTCAGAATGATTAAAATACAATACAATGTGATATATAATGGAGAATACCTTTGTTTACAAAATTATATCATTTTCATATGATGTTTAATATAATTAATAAACTGAATGCAGAGAAATATAATCTTATTAATTTCTGGAACAAAACATCTGATGACAATATTGATTCTCTCTCTCTCTCTCTCTCTCTCTCTCTCTCTCACACACACACACACACACACATACAATAGAGCCAAAGATAGTAGTTTTAAATGATGAATTGTCGTAATTCATCCCATGTAAATGAAATTTCAGACAACTCATATTTATCTGGATTGCATCCTATCGCAATGAATCAGCAAAACAGATGAACAACTATGTGCTTTCTTCATCCCCAAAAAGTAACATCAGCGAGTGCAGATTATTTACTTTAAAAATGCTTCAAGATAGATTTGTTACATGCAATATTATCTTTTGAAAAGAGCATATTAGTCAAGAAGCATGGAAATCAAGACCCATTATTTGAAATTATTACTTGACGGACTGTCTTTCTTGAACCATTTTCTACTCTCCTTGGTTTAAGAGTAGAAAAAATGTATTTATAACTAAAGCAAACTGGTGTCTCTGTGCTTTCAAACCAGTGAGGGAGCATAAGGTGAAAGAAACTCCTGTTTCCTATACTGTATTCCTTAGAAGCTCTACCATCAACACTCGTTTTCAATAACACCTGTATTCTGGATACATGAACAAACTTTATAAGGGTATATACACCCAAAGAAATGGCCACCCTTTCTAAGGGCCCACCTTTAAACTTCACCAGGGATAGCACTTTTCTGCCCAGTAGTCCAGCCAGTAAATGGGTGATGCCAAATATGGAGTAAGCAAGAAAATCAAATTAACTCCATTTTCTCCTTCACTGTATTTATTAAAGCACCTAAAAGAAAGTTCAAAAATAATTAGCTGTTTTAAAAAGGAAATAAACTATTGACACTCATCAAGAGTTGAAGAATTAACTTATCAAAGCAAGTTACAGGTGGGAAGAAGGGTGAGGGCACCCACTAATCTCTCAGCTTCCATCAATGCTGAAGTTTTCTGCTAATATTCCTTAGGAACATTATCTGAGGCAAAAGCGTATAACACAAAAATGATTTATTAAACAGAAACTGAACATAGCATCGCAAATTACTTAATACCTCTAAATCCTGACTCACACTCCCTCTCATTCATTTCTCTCATATTCTAACTAATTCTGAGCATGACTCTAATTAATCCTTCTGACCCCAACTAATTCTCCTAACATCTCTAACTCCCATTCCTGATTCATTATTTTGGCAGACCCTCTTCTCATCCTTAACCAACTGTCAGACACCAGCTTTTTCAAGAAATGCTCACCTTGGCTCTGGGACCGACCTATCACCACTGTTTGACAGTCAGCTGAACTCATAGGAAAATCTCAAAGGGAGCAAATATTTCATATAGGATTTGGGAAGTACCTAGGAACCTGGGCAAGGTGACCTCCTGCATTTCCTACCTACCATAATGGAGTCAATTGAAGGAGGCAAAGGCAAAAAATTAACTTTAAACAGGAGTTGGTAAAGCCATTTTTTTGGACTACAACTTCTAGTGGCCATGCTGGCTGACGGAGCCTGGGAGTTATAAGTCCAAAAGAGTACCTCTTCCCAATGTATACTGATGTACATTTTGCAGTCTTCATTGCCTTGGTATGCCTGGGCATGTTATTTGGTCGAAATTATTCAGTTCTTATAATGGCAGAGGCTGGGGATGGTTGTAATCCTTGCAATACAATCAGATTCTGGCTGTCTCACATTTCAAAATTTCTCCTAGAATTGCTAAACTTTGTTCTAGATGAAAGGTAGACAAGGATTCCAGCTCTATAATTCCATGGAAAACCTTCAGCCTCACGTTACCTTAAATGCAGATTGGTACTGTATAGCCCTTTTAACTATATTATCTTCTTTTCATACTAACATTGTAAAAGCTGTTCAGCAACTTTTTTTGAAGGAGGATAGAAGACAATCTGGTTCTTTAATTTGTAGCTAGCATAATTATAAAGTGATAGAGTAAAACAAGTCACAAAAAGATAACCAAATTAAGTCTTTAGAGACAATAGAAAGGCCTAGTTCTCACTGAAAAAGTCTGTACCATTTGAGGTGAGAATTTAAATATCTGAATACTCCTCCACATTAAAGGACATCAAGGTAGAAGGTCTTGCCAGAACCCTTTCACCTAATATGCTAGTCTCCCATATATAAAGAGATTATTTGGTTTTGTACATGGATTCAGTCATGTGAGCCAAACTCACATGCCTCCACCCAAGTCTGAAATGGAACAGCCTGCAAAACAACCTTTCTAGTTTCAACAAAATCAGACCAGGAACATACAGAGGAAAAACAAGGTCTAATATGGCACAAACAGGAAACAAAATGGTAGGAACATGGATTGCAATACCCTTTGTGTGAGAGATTTCATGACTGCATGCTCACAGATTTAAAAAATAAAATTGCAATGGTACATACAGGGGAAATTAACACGTGAATGTTCTTTGCGGTCTTTCCTCTTTGGCTGTGTCTGCACTCCAGAAATAATCCAGGTAGACACCACTTTAACTGCCATGGCTCAATGTTACAAAATTCTGGAAATTGTAGTTTTGGGAGGCATTTAGTCTTCCCTACCAGAGAGCTCTGGTGCCCCATCAAATTACAACCCCCAGAATTCCATAGCATTGACCCACAGCAGTTAAAGTGGTGTCAAACTGGATTAATTTTTAAGAGAGTTTTTCTAAAGTAATCTGTACTGTTTCCACCTGCCAAGAGAGGTGGTATGGGTGCCCGCAGTTTGTGCAGACCCGGCTTGATTCAACTCCTTTTGCATTCTGTTCACAGAGAAGGCTGCTGAAAATGTTTCTTGCTCAAACATATCTGTCCAACTGCTGAAAGATAGCATTCACACTATAGGCATAAGTGCAGCCCCCACATATACCAGAGAGGGGGAAAGAGAAAAAAAATGTTTCAGGGATGTATGGTAATGAAATGACCTTCTCAAACATCACAGCCACAAGAGGATAGTGAGGCCATGGGTATAGAACCAAGGGGACAGATGTGGGCAATGTAATTCCAGGGCTGGCTGGCTTTCACTCAAAGCTTCAGTGGGATGCTGGCTGATGTGTGTGAAAATGTGCAAGCATAATGCAATTTGTGTTTGTTTTACTCCCAAACAGCATGGTAGTTCTGCTTCCCCCCAGGCCTTTGATTTACAAGAAAACAAACATCTCTTTGCCTAACAAAGGCACAGAAAGAATTCCCTTTTGAAACAGTTTAATTTTACAGGCCCTGGAGCAATGTCAAGAGACTGCCAGGAGCAAAGTAAGGGAAAAGGAGAAAGAGAAAACCAAAACAAAATGGAACACACAAATGGGCTTTCTGGTCTGTTTGAACATGGTTACAAAGGGCGGTGTTTTAATTAACTGGAACATACCTCATTAGTATTTCATCTAAATATCTCCACTGTGGATTTTTCAATACATGCCTGTTTTATAAACCCACAAGTGCTGTATATTCACACACACACACACACACACACAAAATCTGTTTTCCACATTCCAGGCATACAGGCTCACTGTCTCCCACGTTAAGGAAAAAAAAGCATTTACCGTTCCCTCCACTTATATCCTACTTTTTACAATTAAAACAACAACACTCAAAAATTCTTGAACAAAACAATGCACAGAGCAAAGAATATAAAAAGTTGGAATCTAAAAAAAAAAAAATCAGAATAGTAATATGTGACAATTATAAATATGACCAACAGCACAAAACACAAAGATTTTTTTTAAAAAAGGAATGATACATTAAAGATGCATTTAACCCTGGTTTCATTTAATTCCAGAATTATTTTTGTTTTGTATACCTGTTGAATATACTAAGACTCTAAATTACAAAGGCGTGCTGAAAAGTTCTTGTCCTGACCAAGAAGGGAAAGATGTAGAGCCATGAAATGTATGTGCTATTCCACGTATTCACTCCAATGTTCAACACACTTGGCACATCATTTCCCAAGTTTCTTTAACTCTTACAATTTTCTCTCCTGATGTCTGGTCACTAAACTACTGCTCTGCTGCTGCTATCACCTCTGAATCATTTGAAAATTTCCTTCAATTCAAACTCTTCTTAAGGTTTGGAAACAGGAAATAGACTGAGCAAGATCTGTTGAGTAGTGGATGGGCTACATACTCAAACTCCAAATTCTTCAGAACATCCAGCCCTGTGAACAGGTGCATCAATCATCCTTCAAAAAGTGAACACCTTTCCGCAGCTTCCCTCACTGTTTTTCCTTCAAAGCCTCCCTTAATCAACACAGCAAGTTACAATTGTGTCATGATCATTGAGAAGGCCCAGTCTTAGCACCCATCTGTACCCATTTCTAATAGGGACAAGACAGAAATGAAGATTTGCTGAAGATCTCTTCAGGGTTCAGAGAAGATTAAACATAGAAAATCATATTTCAAGTAACCTGGCAGAGACATAAAAGTGAGACCCCAACAAATAGGCAATTAATGCATTTGGAATAGGGTTGGCATAAAATCCTCTCATTGCCCAGTTCCAAGATTCCTGAATCAATTGCAATAATTGATCTTTCTTTCTTTCTTTCATACATGTAGAAAGCACTTCAAGAGTTCATTCTGGATGCAACGAAGGCACAGATACTTGAGGCCATGCCCATTTTCTGTCACTGATGCCATGTCAACATTGACAGACTGGGTTGTGTGGCAAGGTCTTCTGGTAGAAGAAATCTCTATATTAAATTAGTTAATGGAGGCTGGTCTCTCAAATTGTATGGAATAATATTCGGATGGTGCTGAATATCACTTTGTTGTTCAGGATAATCGACAGGTTTGTATTACTGTATCAATCTCTCTAAATGTGACCATTTCACTGCTTTGGACAGACCTTTATTACAATGAATGTGCTGTCTGTCTGTGTGAAGATTGGAAAAGGAACGTTGGGTACTTACCGTGACACGTTCATTTCCTGCAGAGAAGGGTCCTGGCATCCTGTAATCTGGGTTTAGCTCCTCCTATTTGCTCCTGTAGGCAGGGACTATAAACAAAAGACCGGCCCCTATATAGGGAGGAGCGAGCCCCCCTGAGCCTCAGTCAATAACAAGCCAAGTGAGTAGCAAGGTAAATCAAGGAACTGAACTTTAGTAACATCAGCTAAGGGTTAACTAGAACACCTTAGAAAAAAACTAGTCCAAGAACAAACAAGAACTCAGAAAACCAATCCAGCAACAAGAAGAACAAGGCAGGTCCACCAACAGGCAGGCAGGGTCGGAGGCCGCAGGCAGCACCCGGGTGGGCAGGATGCCAGGACCCTTCTCTGCAGGAAATGAACGTGTCACGGTAAGTACCCAATGTTCCTTTTCCCAGCAGAGAGGGTCCTGTCCTCCTGTAATCTGGGATTTACAAAAGCCCTCTTGAACTGGGAGGGAGGTGCTGCTAGGAGACTGTGGGCCCCGACACAATCTGTTGGAGGACCCTCTTTCCAAATGACGCCACAGCGGACTGAGACACGTCCAGTTTGCAATGTCTTATGAAGGTCGAAGGCGACTTCCATGTGGCCGCCCTGCAATGTCTGACAGGGAGGCGCTAGTGGCCAGGGCCGCAGAGGTAGATGCACTCCTGGTTGAGTGTGCCATCACCCCCTTGGGTAGAGAGAGATCAAGAGTTTGGTAGCTCTCTTGAATACAAGACCTGATCCACCGAGTTGAGGCAGATAACTTGTACCCCAAAGAGCCTGGAAAAAAGGAAACGAACAACATTTCAGATGACCTTAAGGTTGAAGTCCTCTTGATGTAGATTTTGAGGGCTCTGCGCACATCCAATGTGTGCCAGGTCTTTTCCAAGTCCTTCTTAGGACTGGGGCAGAATGAAGGCAGGAGAACGTCCTGTGACACCTGAAAGGCTGAGTTGACCCTAGGTACGAAGGTAGGATCTGGACGAAGGCACACTGAGATTGGCCTAAAATATACAAGTCATTACGTACCAACAGGGCCCCAGCTCTGACACCCGTCTGGCGGAGGTAATGGCCGTGAGGAAGATGACCTTGAGGGAGAGGTGTTTGAGGAAGGCCTCCCGAAGGGACTTGCTCGGCCCAACCGTCAGCGCCTTTAAGACCGTGTTCACACCCCAAGCTGGAAAATGATGTCTGGTGGGCTGGCCCTGCTGGAAACTCCCCTCAATAGCCTATTAATGTGAGGATGGCCGCCATTCTAGCTGCTCTCGTATGGAGCAGAACCGACATGATGGCAGACACCTGCCTTATAACCATGTTGGGTCAAGTCCCTTCTTAATGTCATCTTGGATGGACTATAGCAGGTCAGCCACTGAAAACCTGAAGCAGTTGATGAGAACTTGTCTAAGCGGTGGATTATGAGATCAATCAGAATAGAACCTGATCTAATCTGGACCTATGGCAGCTTCCAGCCTATCTCTGATCACCTTGTCAACTGGTTATAGCAATGAAGGTGATATTAAGGTGATTTCACTTGTAGCAATTAAGACTTAGCACTCTGAAAGAGGAATGTTAATGTCTGACCTCCAATTAAAATTTAAAACAATGTGCAGTTCTTTACTGGAACATCTGTGAACCTGTGTAAAATAAGACTAATCCCATGGTTAGGCAAAGAAGACACTGGATTAACCTTTATCTCACAGACATTGGTGAATCCATGCAGAAGCATAGATGCACTCTGTGCTAACAGGGCATGTGGTCAGAATTAAGTCTGATTTCATCTGAGGATGAACTAGTCTAGAGGCTTCAAAAATCACCCCAACTCCATGTAGCAGGCTATCATCAACCTGTATGAAGGCTGAGGGGTCTCCCAGCTGAATGAACTGCTGATTAAGGAGTCACGAAATGGGAACAGAGGGCTTGGCAAGGATAGCCCTCTGGTATCTAATTTCGAGGAGAGAATCTTCTCCACAAAAAGGATCTGTCAAAGGAACACAAACCTAAATTTTAAATAGTATAGTGGGCCCTTGATATGTACTGGAGTTGGATTCAGGACTTTGCATGGACCCCAGATCCATGGAAATTGAAGTCACAGAAAATATAATGGCATAGTAAAATGGAGTCTCCTGTATAAAATAGTAAAATCACAGTTTGTTTGTTTTTTGGAATATATATATATATATATATATATATATATATATTACAAGCTGTGCTAGCAGAAAAACAAGGCATAGGCACTGGGAAGTCCACTTTCCCAGCCTCAGAAGGCAGTGGACAATGGTGTTGTTTGGGCCAGACCTTGGCATGAAACCCAGACAGGGATAAGACACTCACCCACACAGCAGCTAACCTTATAACCATAAAACCATAGAATCATGGAGTTGGATGAGACCACAAGGACCATCAAGTCCAACCCCCTGCCATGCAGGAAATCACAATCAAAGCATGCCCAACAATATGCAAAGGAATTTTGTAGCTTCCTGAGACCACTAAAAGAAAGAGATTGGCAGCATGAACCTTCATGGCCTTGAGCCCAATTCATCATATGCAAGACAGACCTTGTTACAATAGGCCTATCCAAGTCAGGAAGCAGTTGAATGGCAAGCCCATCTGCAGGCATTCTTATTTAAAATATAACTATCTAGACAAGGTAAGAGGCAATTGTGGTCTTTGTGGCAGACTCCTCAGGGCTCTGTAGGATGTCTGAATAGGATTTGAAGCAGCCTCTTAGCAGAAAAAACTGACTATATTGTTTTAAAACACTCATGGAGGAAGGGGGGTTTCTCCCCCCATGGAGAGGAGTCTGTTTGTCTGTTTGTTTTTGATAAGAGTTTTTCTTAACCCCCTGTATTAGTGAGAACCATCTCATGGAAGAAACTGTATTTTTTTTTAGTTTCTTCCCTTTAACAGACATCTCTCCAAGAAAGAAGGGAAGGCAAGGGAAGCCACCTCTCCTGAGGCTAGCTGACTGAGGTTCCCTGTGTTTTATAACAGGAACATAACCCTTATGACAATAAAGTGGAGCTTGGTTGGTCACCTTAATCCAATATATCTATCACCTCATATGAGATGTTTTACCAAAGATCCTCAATGCATGTAAGCATTAGAGGTCTGCTGAGTGACCAGAGGCCTTCTCCTTGCTTGAGTCACCCTGTCTATTAGCATTTAAATGAACCTGAATTGTTAAAGCTTATGCTCTTAATGAGAAGTGCTATGGCTGATAACAGTTTGCACAAAGGAGGTAGAACCATGTGCTCATCTTATGTCTTAGTCTGTTCCAGCAAAAGCAAAAGGGTTCTGGCCCCAATGGAGACAGAGATGGAGGCCCATGAGGAAGGAAGAAAAATCATCATGTTAGCTTATGGCTAGCCCCTTCCCTTGTTGAATTAGTTTCCAGGCATCTTCTCTGGCCTGGAAAAAGGAGAGGGGGGTGAGCAGAAACAGCACAACTCAAACTTCATGGGCTAACAGTAATAAAATGAACACCAGAAAAAGTTAACCAGTATCTCTTGTAAATCTAACCCCCCCCCCCAGACCTGTTGGTCTGGGGGCTCTCCCCTCCTTTATTTGTCCCATCAAGGGAGGCTGCCTGGGCAGTAGCCTCTTCCAGGCACTGAGGAAACTGTTCCTGGGTTAGCAGTGACTGAAGAGCATTGCTAAACATGGGTAGGTAGCTGCATATGGTCTGTAGTGTAGCCCTGATACTCACAGGGCATTGTTTTATTTATGTTTGAAACAGCCCCAACTTCAAGCTGGGGTTTACAAGCTTAGCCCTTATTATCTCAGGCAGGCTTTAGTAACCTGGCTGCATGATAGAAGCTGGCTTGGTCCTCAACTCTCTTCCCACTTGCATAGGTAGCTGGGAAGGGCAGAGGGGCTGCTGTGGGACATGGCCCCCCATTTACCTGAGGTATGTCTGTATCCTGAGAAAGGGTAATCTCTGATGGAAAGGAGAGGCCAAGCGCTCGAGCTGCTCTCTCAAGAGTGGCATAGTTTGGGGCAGCCAAGTCCAACCCCATTCTGCCATGCAGGAACTCTCAATCAAAGCATAACCGATAGATGGCCCTCCAGCCTCTGCATAGAAGTGAGTGGCAGAGGCCATGATCTCTCTGGGGAGGACATGAAGCCACTTGTGCTTTTTTTTTTTTTTGGTGGGGTGCTCTGTGGCAGCCAAAAAAGACCATTTTAGAGTTGGAAGCTTCAGCTCCTGGTGGGCCAAGTCTAGCTTCCTTTACAGCCATGCGGCTGTACAACATAGAAGAGGGGTCCTCTGCCTCTTTACACACCATCACATTATAAGAATTCAAAATGAAAGTGCAGGAGCCCTGGCAACACCACCATGTGCTTCGCAGTCTGCAAAAGGATCCCCCACACCTGTTGGGGTCCTGGGTGCTATTGGGGCCAGAGAAGGGAAGGAAGGGGGAGACCAAGGGTTTATGTCCCCATCTGCCCTCCTGGCAGAGTCCTAAACCTTATGCTAGGCATAGTGCCTGCAATAGCCATGGCAGAGGCTTCATGGCCATGCCTGCCCCGAGTGAGGGCATTAGATCTGGCAATGGTTATATGGTTGCTGGAGAGAGAGGGCCCCTGTTACTCACCTTTATCCTGTGTCTTCTGGCTGGCTTGACTCCCTGACATTGGCCCTGTTTCAGGCTGTGCAGAGGTGATGCAGAGAAAACCTTTGCCATGGCTTTTGGCTGGCCTGTCCCCTGTACTCTGGCCCCGATTGGACTGAGCAGCGATGTTGAGAAGGGAAGTTTCCATAACTTCCGGCCAGTTTCCTCACTGATCCCTGGCCTTAAACAGGCTGGGCAGAGGTGATGCAGAGAAATCCTTTGCCATGGCTTTGGCTGGCCTGTCCTCTGAACTCTGGCTGGGCAGAGATGCTGAGGAGGGAAGTTTCCATGACTACTGGCCAGTTTCCTCACTGATCCCTGGCCTTAAACAGGCTGGGCAGAGGTGATGTGGAGAAACAGAGACATGGAGGGGAAACCCCTCACCATCTGTTCCCACGGCTCCCATGTGCTGCAATGCTGTTTGCGGAAATCTCCTGTGCTCCCACCATGAGAGGGGGCAGCTTGGAGGAGAGGGAGAGTCATTGGCAAAGCCAAGACCTTTCTCCAATCCTGGGAGCCCTTGCCATGCTAAGTCCTTCTTCATGCTCCCAAGGCAGCAAGAGAAACGAAGAGAATAAAAGGACTGGAGTGGCAGTAGTGAAGAAGCTGCAGAGCAACAGCAAACCCATCCCAATGGGTCTCTCTCTGAAGCCAGCTCCTTCTGTTGAGCTGGCAGACCCTGAGCTAGGGAAGCCTGAGCTAAGGATGACCCTTAGCCAGTGCTCTTGGGGTCCTCTGCCATAGCCACCACCAAAGAAGGGGGGAAAGGCAGGAGAGAGGAGAAGGGAAGGCCAAGAAAACTCTCAAACCGCTTTTGGAGAAGGAAAAACCTTGCTGGCTCGAAGAGACACATCCTGCTAGGAGCTTAGGCAGGAACAAGACTGAGGCTCAGGGGGGCTAGCTCCTCCCTATATAGGGGCCGGTCTTTTGTTTATAGTCCCTGCCTACAGGAGCAAATAGGAGGAGCTAAACCCAGATTACAGGAGGACAGGACCCTCTCTGCTGGGAAAGAGAAGCAGGAATGTATCCACAAACTCCAGTCCACTGATGTGGATTAATCAGAGACAATGGTTTCTTGGTATGCTACACAGATTATAACACTAGTTAATATCCCAGCCTCATGAGGGCTCTCTTGGTCATCACATTTTCTTTCTGGTTCCCAGCCAGGATCACACTACATTTCAGTAACTCCCTCCATGGTTCATATAGTTATCCACTCATGTTGGCTTTAGGCAACAACTTTCCTCCTGCCTTTGTACCTCAATGACCATTGTTAAAACTCAGCTCCTCACCTCATCACCATACCCACCAATTTTGCATTACTATTGCTATTCACACATTCACCAGCTCATTCATAGCTATAAAGCTCTGATCCTAGCCACTTCAGTAATTCATCTGATGTAGACTTTAGTTTAGTCTATGAAAGTTTATGCTACCACCTTCTTTCTCTGTTACTCTCAAAGATGCTACAAGATCCTCTTGCACTGCATTTTTGAAGGCTCTCTTACCATACAGTGGAACATTTTCAGGACCATATCCAGACAGCTTCCTAGAAGTCTATAAAAATGAGTGATTTAACAAAAGGAGTATTTGCAGCTCATGGATTAACTGGACATGTGCACATTAGCAAACTTTGCTTCTGTATTGGAGACCTTTACCACTGCAGTTGCCCTGCTTTTCTGTAAAACAGCAGAAGCAGAATTAAAATGTTGATTCAATGCACTACAATATACAATAGCACTGGATTTTCTAGAAATGCTATTCCCATGGGATTCTTCAGTATTTACTCACAATGTTCATTAACAGCTTCCTGCTTTCCAAGTTCTCCTCTTTCATTTTTTCCTGTTGACTGCACCAGTTATTACTCTTGAGGAGTCTGTTAATGGCATTTTGAATCTCTCTTTAATTACCCATTTTGTCAGTTTCAGCTCTGAATTCAGTTTAGTCCTGACAGAGGTTCATTTTTTCATTTCATGTTTATATGAAGATATCGTACTCTGAGAGGAAAGAAGCTGACAATAAATAACAACTAAGAAAGGACCTATAAGGGGCAACTGTGTGGCTTTTTGTCAGCAATTCCTCAGCTGCATTCAACAGGAAGGTTAAAAAGAGCAAATTCCACTAGCTAAACACTTCTAATTGGAGGCGCAAATGCCCCAAGTAGCTTCAGTCATGTTTTGACTGCCGCACTATACAGGCTAGGAGTGCAATTCTAATTTTGATTTTCATGGTCAAAAAATCAGTTCTGGGAAAATGCAAGACAACATAAAATACATGTTGGAATAAAACTGTTTGCTTTGTAAAAAGGGAGTGAACAGAATGCCAGTTCAACACATACATAAAAGGCAAGCGTGGCAGCAATTGAAATCATAATAGTAAACACATATACAGCACATTTCTATTGTTCAAAGCATTCCATATTCATTATCTTTATATCACTCTTAACAGAACAAAGAATTCACTAGATGTTACATTTTGAATGAATTAATTTAATCATGTGTGAAATGTTTCTTTATTGCCTTCTACAATGCTTAAACTAACATCATTCAGAGGGTGATGTCGAAGTGAAAGTTAAGGATGCCATAATAAACATTTACCAGAGAGGAAATCCAACTTGACTCAGTGCAAACTATGTTTGACAGAAGCCTGAGCTGAGCAAACCAGGGCTGCTGAACTGATAAGAACTCAAGAGTGCAACAAGCAGATAGCTACTTCATCTTACATAATTTTGATCATTATTAATAGACTGGTCCTCTAGACTGGGCTGAGAATTTTTTTGCCTCAAACATCTTTAATTCCTTCCCATTGCCCATGTTGGCTGAGGCTTTGGGAGTTGATAATCTAAAATCTCCCCCCATTTTCCTTTTCATCCCTCCTCTCAACATGTCACAAAACGTTTTCTTTCCAGATACACTATAGGAATAACTTTCTGTAGGTAAAGATCTGCAACATGTATGAAAATATGTTGTTCCATTCAGTGTGGAACACAGAATGAAATTCACCTGTTTGCATGCAATACATTCTTTGTTCTGTTAAATGAATTGTAAAAATCAGTATACCACAGACATTACTTTAATGACTAAACTGTTTTGAATGATATGAAATTGTCAAAGTTATACCTACTTTACAATATTCAACAAGGTAATAACAATATAAAACGGAACACTGCTACAAAAAATAATAATCTACAATACATAAAACATTTCTTTCAGTTTAAGCATTCTGTTCTAGTTTAGCTTATATTTTAGCTACATTTTAATTTCAGGTAATTCTAAATGTGGGTCCTCTACTGCAGTTCTTAGTTGAAGTTATTGTTGTGTGTCTTCAAGCTGATTCCATCTTTCGGCACTCTAAAACAAACCTATCACGGGGTTGTTTTGTTAAGATTTGTTCAGTGGGTTTGTTCACGAGACTTGCCTTCCTCTTGATGAGAATGTGATTTGCCCAAGGTCAAATTTTTTTTTTTGTGACCAAGTGAGAATTGAAACTGATCTCTCATAGTCCTTCCAATATTCAAAACACACCATATCAGTGTTTAATCTGAAGGCTATAAGTTATTTTTATTCTTTGTCTTGTACAGAGTAATATGCCATTGATTTTCATGATTCAGCTCATGTTCACTGATGTAAATTATGCATCATACCTTCTGTTCTGGTTCTTAGGGATGGATGAAGTATCTTTTATTTGGATAACAAAATTCAGTCCAAGAATTTCATAGAACAGGAGAAACTAGATATACCAATGTAGGTACAATTGGCCCTCTGTATCCACAGATTCTTTATCCATGGATTTAACCATCCATGACTTGAAAATAGTCACACACACACACACGTTTTTCAAAAAATAACCTTGATTTTTCATTTTATTATGTCATTGTAAAGAATGGGACTTGAGCATCCATAGATTTTGTTATCATTGAGGGGCCCTGTAATCAAACCTCAGAGGATACCAAGAGCTCGCTGTACTTGGCCTATAATTCTCTCATAATGCGAACATAACAGAAAATTACAGCTCAGTTTATATTATGTGAGTTACTCATGTAAACATTCACTGTGGTTCTTTTTCTTATGCATACAACCTTAGTTGTACACATAAATCACTGGCAACTTGGCCAAACATGTTGCTAGCATGCTAATGATAAACTGAACCAGTGACGCTGCAAATGCATTCAAATGACAAACAGGTACCTCATGAAATGCTTACTTTATAAAATATATAAAATATAGACTTCGGCCATACTTTTTTTTAAAAAAAGGACTGTGACACAAACAAATGGACAATAAAGCAAGAATTTATGGAGGAGGAAAGAATATTTTTCTTGTTCATTATCTTTCATCAGTTAGCTCTGTCAAAAGAGGTAGTTATATATAGGCCCTATCACCAAGACCAAGAGCTTTGAAATATGAAAGGCATAGCTTTAGCTTACTTAATAGGTAATTTCTCTAGAACTAGTGGAAAGCAATATAAGTAAGCTGTATCTTGTTTCAGAATATCTGTAATAGTTAATAGTGGATTCAGACAATGACTCAAAATTTTATGTCCCAAACTACAGTTTGTCTGAAGGAGTTCAGCCCATGAATTCTGTGGCTAATATATTTGATCAACAGTGAAAACTGAAATTGTTTTTTCTTGCTGACATCAGTGCATCACTTCCATCAGTACAACGGGAGCATATGATTCCCTCTAACCCTGCAGGTCTTTTTTCACCATGAAGAAACATGCATGTGCACAAGTTCAGTGAAGACAGTGACTCAAAATTTTATGTCACAAACTACAGTTTGTCTGCAATGAGTGACACTGGATAGAAATGTATGGGCTGGATATGATGGGCCAGATGCACTGTAATATCCCTGTGGATCTGGTCCATTCCCCATAGCACTTACTTGGCCTGGCACAGAGATGGCAGGTGTTCAGACGCCAATCTGCCACTGTGCCACGAAACTGTCACCACCTCACTCATTACTGATGTGCTATTCTCCTTGGCAGGTTCCCTTCGTAGACCATGTGGGTAGAAACAAGGTGTCTGGCTTCACCCACATGGCCAAGTGTTCCCTTCTGACATCACAGGTTGCGACTGGGGCCTGCAAGGAGAATGGTGGTAATGGCAAATAAGGGGACACAAGGCTGTCCAAACCACTGGCCATCAAAGCAGGGTTTCTGGGACACCCTGTCAAAAAGAGCTGGTTATTTAATTATCATCTTAAGTAATTTTGGTGATTTGCCTCCTTAAATTAATGCTGGTATCTAGCATTAATTATTTTTCTATTCTATTTGACAAGTATTTCTATGTAAGTTGAGAAATAACATCTTTTCCCATAAAAGCCCAATGATACTTCATTCATTGAGTTAGAAATGGCAACAACTAAGATAGAATACTATTTTAGGCCACTGAAGAAATATGGTACAGGTCATTCTAAACTGGTGGAATTTACTATGTGGAATTCTAAACTGGTGGAATTCAGCCTTTTCTAATGAAACCTCATGATGATATTCAGTTCATAGATTGAAAGTTAACACAGTTGAGAAGAAAGCATTTGTTCTACAGAAATACAGCACATGGTCAGAAGAGCGAAATTTAATTATTTGAATAACTGATGTCATGAAACCTCAGAAGCTATATGCATTTATGCCCATAACAAAACATTAAAATCAAATGTAGTACAGGCATACTTCATTTAACAAATCCTCTGACAGTGAAGCTCCGTTTACAAAGTGGAGGGCTGGAGAAGCACACACCCTCAGTATTGGGTTGTAAGCAGTACGTCTGGAGTAAACAATGCAGTAAAACCTCAACTGGGAAAGAAGGGGATTATATTTTAGTTGATACTACTGTATCTGCATGTGATTGCCTGCAACAGGCAAGGTAAACAGCAGTTGCTCCAGAATCCCTTACCAAACATGTGTAAATAATAGAGGAAAAACTAGAAAGCATGTAATCCTACCTCACCAACTACCCACCCATCTGTTGAAAATACCTAAATAAATAAAAAAAGCACACA
The DNA here is from genome assembly GCF_019175285.1 of Sceloporus undulatus. NCBI lineage: Eukaryota > Metazoa > Chordata > Lepidosauria > Squamata > Phrynosomatidae > Sceloporus > Sceloporus undulatus. The sequence continues at coordinate 53,634,935 of NC_056522.1, forward strand.
TCTAGAAGTTTGGCCTCCAAAATGGACATTATAACAAGGGCAGTAGAACCCTTCAAGAGATCCTTTGGAGATTCAAAATATTTTTGTTTACTTATGCAAGGCTTATTTGATCTGATTGTTCCATTTTACACGTACATATTATTATTATTTTTAGGTGAAATATTTGCTGAAACATGTTGAACTATTCTTGTTTTGTGGTGCAGGAACCTATCTTTATTCCTTCCACGTTATTTCTGAGTCTGGTACAAAATTTTCTGAGAAAAAAGTAATGCAGCAACACAGCTACTTTGTTAAATTCCTGTATCTTTGAAAGAAAGCACTAGAGATATAAATCAAGAAAGAATGAGGCTATTCTTCTGAAAATCTTGATTTGTTCTGATGGGAAAAAAAAAGCTCAAAATAATAGTGTCACATATGCACACATACCTATCTCCATTTCAAAGTACAGGTAAATGGACCTCCTTCCCTAGGAGACCTTTTAAAATCCCAGTAAAAGAGCAGAATCTGGATTTTGTCACCTTATTTAATAAGTCACTTAGCAATCTCAGATGAAGATGTTAATGAATTCAGGAACAATTGCTATAGAATAATATCTACAGTAGTTAACCAGTTTAACGTCTGATAAATTGCACTGTGTAAAAAACTCCTAACACTTGATATATCCTGGAGCAAATGTACATGTTGTCTGTACACTAATATTGTTGTTGTTGCAGAAAAAAAACAATATGTCATTCTCAGAGGTATAAGACACATATTCAAGTTTTGGTTTGCTTCTGCCTAAATTTCTCAACTGAAGTCATTGTCTCAATATAATTGACCAGACATGAAGACTGTGAAGTAGCAGTGCAGGCCCTATTAACTCTTTTCTCCCTGTATTAAATTGCTTCAAAAGTCATCAAGCCATAGCAGGAATTCTGCAAAACTCAGAGAAGAATTCAAACTTTAATCTGATCTGTTTAATGTTTTTGTTTCTTTTAAGCAGGAGGAAAAAGAATTACAATCCTTTTAATATTTTCACAATGTTAAACTAAAACTGAGTTCTAGGCTACATGTGTAAGTAAATCTAGAACACAAAAAAGGGTTAAATAAGATTTTCTTTAAAGATACAAGAACTTAAGCTTTCTTTACGTTTAACAAACTTCACAGAACAGATACTGCAAAGGAACAACCCCCACATTTTTTAAAGTGAACATTGTCCATAATTCACATGAACTTTGAATAGTGTTCGCTCAAGAGCCACCTTGAAACCAACTGTGCACTTGTAACAGGGATAAAGAAAGGATTAATAAGGGAAAACAGCATCTTCATTATTAATCTGCAAAAGTCTTGTATATCAGTCAGAATGTCCATCAAATGCTATGCTAAAATTTTAGAAGGGAAGAAAGTGCATAGCGCGGCAGCAGCTGAAGTCCATGGTTTTTAAAACTCTTCATGGCAAACACAAAGAAAATTGTCTGGTTTCCCCTTTATACTGATGGAAGGGGAGTACTTCCTTAGGAAACAGAATATGCAGCTGGAAATTCCATTGCCGATTTCAAAGCCTTGAGTACAACACAGAATGGCTTTTCCATTTTGAAGTTTAGCATGGTGATATATTGCAGATTTATTTCATCACTAATTTGCATTGCTGTAATAAAGGTGAAGGCTGAACCTCCTTCACTGACCATAGTTGGCTACCAGAATAAAACATAATTCAGCCTGTAAACCAACCATTTACCTTAAGCACAAATGGAAGTCAGTGACTTACTGCTCAACCCCACAACCTTTTTTAGAGTGGTTTGGGGTAATTCACTCACTGAGTGGGTTAAATGCAACCTATCTGTGAAAGTATGAGACAAAACAACCTCTCCAGCAGCCCTCCCCCCACTCCCAACTATATACCTAATTACCACTTGCTAATGGAGCACTAACTGACTTTGGGGGTAAAGATTCCACACTAGGCCACCATCAACACAAGTTCTTTCTTCCACAGAAACTTTGTTTGTAGCTGGAGGCAGGGAGACAGTGCCATTTCCCTGTCATTGCCCATGAAAAAATTGTGCAACTCAATGAGATTGACAGACCACGATACAGAACTATAGTTCTAAAGAAAGATCTGACGACTCCCAATTGTATGCAATGCATTTGCAACAGATGATGGGCAGAGACCTTTACTGAGAGAACCAAGCTGCATAGTCACAAGGCTGGGAACAGCCAATTTGATTATCTCTGTAACACACTGGAAGTGAGGAATACAAACTCAGTTCAATAATGGGTGATTTTCCTGGTTGTCCCTCGACACAGTTACTGAATTCCGTTTGTTACAAAATGTCCTATATCCCTCTACAGCTACAGAAAGTCAGTCTGTAGGATCCAGCCATGGCTACTGTGCTGTGGATTAGCCTTATTTGATCAATTATTAGATACCTGGACTTAGCAAAAGGCAAACAAGAGCCAATCAGTTTTGGCTGATGGGAAACAGCCACAATGTTGGCGTATGGGATCCAATCACACCACTCAAGAAATGTTGTAGATACTGTGTAGAAAATGCACTTTGTTTACTGCTTGTTCCAGAGCAAGATCCTTCTCCTCCACCTAAGTGAAGAAATAGTTTCCCTGTAGTATGTTTGATATAAAAGTTGTTATAAGAACCTGTCCCTGTCTTTTGTGGCTTCCCATAAAGGATGTTCCTACCCCAAGAAAGTCCCTGATGCTGGTGATGCTACCTAACTCAGAAGATGTACATAAAGATGGCAAAAGTGACCATTTATGTCTTCTATGTTCAGGAGCTACACCGCTTGTTTTAAGTGGAGTTTTACCCCTTCGAAGTTAACTAGAAGTGAGGAAAGGAAAACCAGGCTATTAGGGTACTTTCTTCCAGAGAGGTGTGTGTATATAGCAGTCTTTTACATCAGTTTCTACCCAGCTGCTGGAAACTTACCAGCATAAGGCTTTTTTCATTTCTTTTTTAAAGAGCTTGATTCCTGCAATAATAGAAGCCTTTAGATTTCTGTTAAAATCCACTACCCATGCTCAAAAATATTTCTTCATTTTTTTTTAATACAGTGGCTAGCAGGCACCTTAACAACCAGCCAGAAATCAATGTCAATCACCATTAACCCTAAACTACAGTACCAGGATGGTTGGCTAAAGAAAGGAAATTGATTGGCTGTAGTCTGAAACTTGCCGAGTACAAGGTGTCTGGCTGACTTTGTCCTAAATAAGGCTAACATTAGTGAACTAAGAGAACGGCATTTGGTTGTATAGAGTCTTGCAACTCAGGAGCAGCCCTCGCCAATGCGCTGGCATGATCTCCCCACTTTCCGGTCCAGTTTCACCATTTTCATAATGGCTTCTTCACGCCCGCGGCCCATGTGGTCAAACGTGCAATCATGCTGTTCAGGTAGGCGATGTAACATACAGAACACATAACCTGTAACAGGAGGAGAAGTGGGAAAAGGGGAAGAGAGAGCACAGAACACTGTATTAGTAACAGGAATTCTACAAACAATGAAAATTATATTAGCAATTCCAAAGCTATATTCATTATTGTATGACCAAGCATATTGTTCAACACATTCCTTCAATATCTAGGACAGATTTACCCATAATACTGGGTGCTACAAGGAATAAAGCATACAATTAAAGTGTCGTGGAAGTCCAGCGGATCCACAGCTAGAAACAATTGTGCACTGCACTTCTGCATGTTTCAGAATTACTCGCCCAGAGAAGCAGCTGCCCATTACATCTCTACATGAAGCTGTTGTTTCTAGCATTGCCTGAAACCAATCAAAAAGAGTCTGAGGATAATACCTCATGCAGACACAATATGGGTGGGTAGGTGGGGAATTCACATTCTGACATAATCTATACCCTTCACTAGATGTACCGATAGGTTGTAGGACAGAAATTCCTTCCAGACAATGCCAGTGTCTGATTGGATTTGACAAGGTGAAAAATCTGCCTTGTGTATTTTTTTCAGGATATACAGTGCTTCAAGCAGCAGATATCCTATACTTGTATATACAAGGAGTTACTTTGTTTGGCAAGGCTGGACAACTGTGGAAAGCTAGGGGCTGCATCTTCCAATGCATCCTGCAAAATAAATAAATAAATAAATAATCCCCCCTCAAACCCTTCTGTGTGGCCTAGACATAGGTTTACTGTCCCACTAAACACTAGACCAGAGTTGCCTAAAACAGTTTTGTCAATAAACTCTCATTTAAATAAGGTTAGAAATAACTCCATGGTAATCAGGAGAGAAATTCTATTTCAGGACAGTGCGTCTCAGCACCAGCATATCTGCCACCTGAACTTGGGAATAAAGGCCTCCTTGTTACACAAGAACCTGTAATGAGTTGTAGTAACTTTGTGTGACAAAATGTATTGTACAGTGGGCCCTTGGCCTCTGTCAGGGCTTGATTCCAGACCCCTGCCCCATGTGGATACCAAAATCTGCGGATGCTGAAGTCCTATTATATATAGTGGCACAGTAAAACAGTGTCCCTGATATAAATGGCAAAATTGAGGTTTGCTTTTTGGAATCCCCCACCTCCATGTTTGGAATTCCCCAGCTCCATATCTTTAATCAGTGTGAACTGACCTGATTGCTGAGTATGATAAAACTGTTTCTCAGTATTATTAGAATAATTTTCAGTTCACAAAGTAAAGTGAATGAAGGGATATCCCTTTAAACACAGGCTTTTGAAACATTTTAATTTCTAAAATTAATGAGGTAGTTTCTACATGCACAATTACTTTTGGATATGGAATCCTGTAAGTATGCAACAGTGATGTCATTGGAAGTATCTGAAGAGGAGGTATTCTTGGATTTTATGGGCTAGGAGCAGAACCAGAAATCCAGTATAAATTCAGAACACTTGAAAATTAAAATGTAGCCATAACTTTGTGCAAATACTACTGGCTGACAGCATTATTTTTGACAAAAAGTGCACGTGGTCAAATCTAAAGCTCATATCATATAACAAATTTAATAAAACATTCATTTATTTACAGATTAACCCTTATAATGAGACTGTTATTCCTGTACAGAATTTTTCTTTTGCTCTTCTCACTTTCACCTCTCACCTGAATTTTAATACTTTCTAGTGATTTGAAATTCTAATAAATAAAAATGCTTAGAAATGAGAAGAAATGAAGTCACTCTGATAGATATGTGCCAATGATCTGCTATATTATCCAGGAAAGTGGGTTTACTGCATGCTTTTGAGAATGCCAAAGTCTTTGCATATCTATACAATCCCTGAAAAGAGACCACACCACTGGCATTCTTCGATATGCATGATGTGAATATTTTTTTTAAAAAAAATTAGGGATGTACAGCTCCCTGTGTTAAACTATGGGATTAAGCCTTACAGTTTTTATGACGACCGGGAGATGAACTGAACAAAATAAGAAATATAAAGGGAATCTAATACAACAGTTACATGTTACATTTTTAGTTTGCAAGCCATAAATACCTACCTAATGTATTTGTGGTATATAGTTTTGGAAGACTGTTCTATGGTTTCCACTGAGAAGACAAGAATTTTTATTCTGGATGGACTGTAAGTTTAATTTTGGGGCTTCAACTATGTCATGTCATTTCTAGGTTTGACAGCACAGTGATGGGAAAATTCTCAAGAAAATGGTAGAAAGTATCAGTGAAGGAACACACTGGAGTTTGCCTGTAGCAAAAAAGTAGTTTACAAGGCCAGCATCACTTGTGTGATGAACCTTTCCTGTTGTCACCCCTGCACATCCTCCAAATTTGCTCTAGAGGCCCAGAGCAGATCTGGGGTGATGGAGTTATTTATACTAGATTTTAGTGCTAGGAATGGCAACCATCAGTTATGGTCCAACACTTTGTAACATAGAATGCACAGCCTACATATAAAAGGAAAGTAAATCTCAAGGTAGAACATTGTTTAAATAAATAAGTAGTCTAGGAAATATTGCCAACAGTTAACCCGCTTAAATCAAAATTCACTTGACAGTACAATAAGCAAAAAATTATAATAGGAGAAAGTCATAGTAATGTTTCCACTACAAAAACAGTTACTGGTCCATGTCAGCATTAAATGTGGCAAATGATGCTAACCTAGATCCATGCACACTACCCATCAGACTGCTCTAAAAGCAAATAAAACCATGTTTCAGTCCCGCTTAACAGAGCTCCCATAACAGTTTAGATAAATCACTTTCGCTGACTGTTTGTCTTCTTTTAGACAGCTCCATTTTTATATAAACTGTAATTACTGCTTCCTCTCTTCTACACAAGAACACTGTGTGCTACTAAGGCAGTATCCCATTTTAATGATCCTTCACTCTGCCCAGTACCACCCTTGCTCCAAAGCCAGCATTCCAAATCAATACTGTCAACCCACTTCTGGAAATAAAGCAGACAAGCCTTTTGCCTTTTGCCCTCAATGTAAGAGATTTGAAAAAGTAACATTAAAACCCCCCCGAACAACAACTGAAGATGGTGTAAGTTTAAGTTTAGGATATATCCCAGAATATTCATTGAAGAATAGAAATTCAGGGGATTTTCTCAGTACTAAACCACCTATGTGAAAAATCCCAAATAAACTTCTTATTCATATGTATTTATGATAAAGCAAATAATCCAATATGATATTCTGCAAAAAAATAAATTTTAAAAAAAGTTGCATTCTCCTCTTGAAAGAAAATGCTAGAGCAAAGTATCAACTCATTTCTGCTTATGTTAAAAACAAACTGATTTAGATAGAATCAGCAGGCCCCCAGGCAATTAATTTCCTTCCTGTGATATTCATATGGTGCTGCACAACATGCTGCACAATACTGTCGGTATTCAAGTTGTTTGGTGACTCTGGCTCATACATTCCTCTCTCCAAAGCATTTTTAAAAACAAGGGATTTTCTTTCCAAATGGAGCTACCAGGGGAATCATAACTGAACTGCAATCACAGCAGGAGAAAAGGAATACCCAAAGATGCCTGGAATATATCCCCGAGACTATCTGCTCATGCTTTAAGTCTGAAGTAACTATTAAGCTGCAGGCAATAATGCTTTCAATGGATCCACATGACAAATATTTCCCTCTGATATCTAGGATGCAAAGAAGAAGTTCACGGCTCAAAGCTCTGGAAAGGTTAGGCAGTGACAGCAATTCACTCCCAGGAAGAAAATTTATTTTTCTGATCCCACATGCACATGTTGTAAGAGGAGCACAGATACTGTAGAAAAGAAGACAAAACAAGAGGCAATAAGGAATGTATCTTCTGACTTTCTCTTTTTCAGAACATTAATCAGAGAGCACACAAGTCTTCTTTGGCGCAAGGACTTCATAGAAGTGGATCTTCTTTCTCAGTGGAAAATGAGCTGTGTGTGTGCAGTATTAGTAAAGAACTGCCTAATTATCAAAAATTTCATGTGTTTCCTTAAATACAGCAAGACTGATTCATTAAACTACCAGCGTCCAAATATGTATTGGAAAACTTTGGCAAATTGAACTCTTGAAAAAGTTTATAAAATGTTCTGTATACTATTCAGATTATGCACTTTCTTTTAGGCTACCCCTTAAGTGTTAGAAAAATCATCCGTATTTTAATTGACTGGTCAATGTGCTTTCACAAAATACTTGAAAAAGCTAAAATGACCAACCATAAAAAATAAAAGTTATCTTACAACAGGAACATTGGCTAGTAAAGCATTAAACTGAATCAGAATATGAGTTCATCTAGTTTAGTTTTGTGTAAATTGACTGGCAGGCCTTCTTGATCAGTGGTTCCCAACCCTGCATGAAAGGGTTGCTCTCTTAAGGACAGAAGATCCAGATACAGCAGGTAAGCTACCTGCATGACTTTGACAGAAAGGCAATGAAACTATATACACAACCTATAGCTGCTTCTAATAGTACTATTCCTTTATCAGTGTTTATTTTAGTAAGTGTGAGTGTGTGTGTGAGTGTGTGAGTGTGTCTATGTGCACACATATGCCTTCAAGTTGCCTTGTTGACATATGGCAACCTCATAGATTTCATAGGGTTTTCTTAGGCAAGGAATACTCAGGGGTGGTTCTGGCAGTTCCTTCCTCTGAAAAATAGCTTCCAACACCAGGTATCTGTTGGCAGCCTCCCATCCAAGTACTAACCAGAGCTGACCCTTCTTAGCTTTTAAGATAAGATAGGATCTGGTGCCTTTAGGGTAATTAGGCATACACGCAATTAATTTTAATTTAATTTCAATACACTCAACATGGGCATACTTGCATATCTCAGTTAGAGAAGTTTTCTGATGTAGTTCAGAACACATGACTTACAGATCAAACTGTTTGGAACCTGGAAGCTTCATAACCAGGTTAGACATAGTCTTGAATGAATATGTATAAATGGTCAAAGAGCAGAAGTGTGACTAGATGCAACTGTAAGAAAACAGCTTCCTTGGCCAGACAGGTAGCAGAAGAAAAGTTAGGAATTTAGAAGACAAAGTACATCTTGTAACCATTGTTATTAAATGGCTGAAGTCAGAATCTTGGAAACATTTCAAGACAACTTGGAGATGTTATGTGACTACTCTGCAATTGCTCATTTTAAAAGTTGGTGCCTAAAATAAAATGATATTTACTTCAACTTGTGTCAGTTTCAGAAAAAGAAGATCGGTTTTCTTTTTGAGTGTAAACCTGAAGCTTTTTATTTCTTGCAATTTCTGTCACTGGACAGCCAGGTAATGGCTGGAATGCCTGGGGCCAGTTTCAATTAGCCAGCTATAACCACTTCTGACTAGTGAAACACTGACAAGATCATAATATAGAAAGCATATGACAAGAGCTTTAAAGGCTGTCAATAGCAGGTTCAAACTGCTGATGACTTTCAAAACTGTAAGCAGCCTGGGACTTAAACATATGAGGGAGTGCCTCATGCTATATATACTTGTCTTTTCATTATGATTTGCAGGGGCAACCTCCATTACACCATGTGCAGCCTTGTGATAGGGCTTTTCCAGTTGAACCATTTAGTTGTGGAGTACCCCTCCACTGGAGGCCCAATTGGCACTCATATTCAGTATCAAGTGAACACTTAGCATTCAAGACCTAGGAGTTTATTGCACACATGTTTGTAAACGTTCTGAGGTCTCAATGGTAACGGAACAGAACAGATTTTATCGCATAGCCTCGTTACCGAGACGTTTGCAATGGGTTCCCGTTCCGGTCCGTTCACGTAAAATGTCCCCGACGATTCTCTTCCATCCTCCCTCACCAGTAAACGTTATGAGAACAGAAAATCCTCTGTGTGCAATATCCTAGGCTTTCCAATTGCAACCCTGTCTGATCCCTACAGTTATGTCGGGACATCATGATATCTTTCCTTTACCAGGTTCCCTTGCAAGATGTTTTAACGACTTTCATTCCTCAAAATTATAGAACATCTAGACATGTCTTTATATGAAAAATAAAGCAGGAAACAGTGTTTGATACCAGAAAAAGATTTCAGGTAGGTATGGTAGGTTTGGAATAATTGTCCTCTTTTACCATTGAGAAAAAGTAGGACAAATTTTAGACCAAACTGTAGGACAAATGTAGGACAAAAGTAAGCCAAAAATGTTGGACCTTTTTCTGACACATCCTACATTTTGGGCTTAGTTCTGTGCTGTATTTATCCTACAGTTGTTCTTCCTAAGAATTGGACGTAACCACCATCTCTGAGGTGATGGAAATGTGGATAGCCATTCAAGGAGATCTGTGGGGGGTGCGTCCTCTACATCCATGAGCTCAGCAAGGGCATGTCTGAGAGCAACTTTTTAAAAAAACAAGCGGTACATAAGTGTCCTCCTTCTTCTCCGTTCCTGCTCCATTATCAGGTAACGGGAGATGGTATGGAGAAGGACCAAAACATGAGAATCCATCTTAGGATAGAACACACAGGGAACAAGAATGCCCCAAGCTCCCTTTGAAAACCGCGCACAATTTTCTTTGTAAATCGCGCATGCGCAAAGACAGGGGACGGTTGGGGTGTCATCGGGATGGGACCTGGCTGTGCGGTGATATCCGTTCACAGCGAGGTCCAAAAATGACAACAAGTCGTTTTCTCCGTTAGCGGTGTGCGATAGCGATCGTTCTTTTCGTGTTCACATAACGCTAGGAAGACTTAATGCGATAGCGTTCGTCATCAGCCCGTTTCCTGATCTGTCTGCCTTGTCAACAGGAACGGAACGGGAAAACTGTGAGTGCGATAATGTTCCTAGTGAAACTATGGCTTGGTTTTTAACTTGTCACTTTGCTGGTTTTGCTTTGTTTAAATAGTGAATACATATCAAATAACTGTGAAGCGCTTTGCTTGTTCTACATTGTTTTAAGATAATTTTACTGACTATAGTTTGCCCTGGCATCTGTTAATATAGGGTGGGCTAGAAATAATAACCAGGTGGATAGGTAATAATAGCAAATAACATAGATAGTGAATCAGATAAGTGAATCACCAAGGTTTGGAAAAAAAAAACAATTTAGAGTGAGAGCAGTGTTTTGTAGATTACTTCCAAAAAATGATCCCAATCTATCATGGATTACCCAAACACCTCTTAAGTTCCCTTGAGGGAACCTCATAAAGTAATTTGAAAATATGCCATCATTTTGATGGTGATAAAAGATTTTCATGAAAAGTTCTCGCCTTCAGCTCAGTTGTAAGTTGTTTTGCCAGAATTTGCCCCAAGTCACGACCCTCCACCCTTACTTCTGGATGCTTCTCATCTGTGGATGTAGAATACTCCTAGGTTAGTAATCATCATGTTAGAAGACCCTTCATGGAACATTTATCTACACTAACACACTTCTCCCTAAAGTTGAAGATTTAATTAAAATTCAATGTATCCAAAAATTTAATTAAAACAAGGAAGTTCTAGGCAGTTTGATAATATATGTATGTAATCTGTTTTTTGATTTAACCCAATGAAAATGCGAGACAGATAAGGCATCAATAAAGGACAAGAATAAATAATGGTAAATTACTGTGCTGAAACACTGTAAGTTACAGAAATTCCAGAAGCATTTACGTAAGTCCACACATTTTAACCTCATATGCATCCATGCTTTTAACATTTCAGTGTCTTTGCAATTAAGATTATTTTCCTGGGGGGAAAATAGCTACTTGCATCTACTGTAAATGAAACTATGTGAGTCATAAACTTGAATACAGCCAACCAACACATTAGAAAGTAAATTTGTTGATATCTCTCTCTTTCTCTCTCGCATTGACACATTCAGTTTATCCCAAAATTTTTTAATGTGGTGGGTGCCCCATATTCAGTGTCTTATATGTTAAATTATTGAATCTTTGTATCCTACTCTTGTTGCATGAGCCACTGCCTTGATAAGGTTAGGTAGGTGGATAATGTCACAGGGCTTTCTCTTTTCTTGTGCCCTACATGTGGAATTCCCTCCCAATGAAAGTAGGTCTGGCTGCATCCCAGAGTTTCTGCCAGGGAGCTGTGTTCTTTTGTTTGGTCTTCAGTCTTTAAAATTAGAGGTGGCTGCTGGGGCTGTTTTAATTATCTGTCTTTACATTAATTTTAATCCTTTAATTCACCATCTGCATTGGAATTCATTTGTTTTCTCATCATAGAGGAAGTGAACTGATCAGTACAGCAGACATATCCTAACAGTGACTAAAAGTAGCTTTTAGTCTACAGTAGGCACACAGGGCTAATCTCAGTTGGAGCCACCATATGGAGCAAAATATTCAAAGCAACTCCCATTTCTTTACATCCCAAAATTTACTTCCCCAGCAGCCATTTACAAAACAAAGTAAACTGTCCAAAATAAATAAGGCAGACATTTGCTTTTTCATACACAAATGTATGGAGATCAACCAACCATCAATTAAAATTTCCTCAGTGAGGGAGGGCTAGTTTTCATGCAGCTATCCAGTGATTACTATTTTGGGGAACGCTCTAAGAAGAGTAGCAGACACGTATCTCAGGCAATTCGGTGATGACCAGTGAGGCCGGTGGGTGGGATACAAGATCTCTATAGAGGAAGTCAGGAAAAACTGAGGCATCCACCTCAACATATATGAGTGCAAAACAAAGAAACCAAATCCAAAAAACAAGCTATTAAAATAAACAGAATTAAAGTTCCCCCAAACCCAAAGAAACAACAGCAACGATAACAGCCAACCTCAACCATACCATAATATGAAGAATAACGACCAAAAACAGTGACTCAACCCCACAGCCAAACCAAGTCACTTATGTTTATCACTGCCACTCTAAAACTAGGAGAATTATGTGGAGGAGTGAGGCTTAAACATCAATCAATCCAGATACTTATTCCTCAGAATTTCACCCCATCCTCACAGGGGTTCAAGTGGGACAGTCTCCTAGACATTTCCTCTCCCATTTTTTTAAAAACAAAACTCCAAATTGAAACAAGAGACTCAATCCAAATTGGGGTCAGTCTCGGGGTGGAGAGAGATTTACTCCCATGAATACCTTTTGATATTTCTGCCATTAAAATGAAAAAGGTTCCTAGATGTCTCCTGTATCTTTTTAAGCTCTGAAGGAAGCACATAGACCACCATCATCTGATCACCTCAAGGAAGATTTTACCACACACTCTCATCTGCTCATTTCCCACCTTCTTCCCTCAATAAAAATGGGAAGGGGGCTCTTCCATCATTGCCAAGAAGGCCTTTTCTTTCTTTCTTTCTTTTTAAAGTAAGGGCATAAATTTTATGAGAATCAGCCTGGTGCAGTGATTTGACTGTTGGACTACAACTCTGTGGACCAAGGTTCAATTCTCAACTTGGCCAAGAAACCCACTGGGTAACCTTGGGCAAGTCACAGGCTCTCAGCCTCAGGGGAAGGCAAAGACAAATGTCCTCTGAACAAATCTTGCCAAGAAAACCCCATGATAGGGTTGCTCTAAGTTGGAAATAACTTGAAGGCACACAACAACAACAACAACATTAATTTTGGGAAGTAAACAAATGAGAGTTGCTTTAAACATCTTGCCCCATATAGTGGCTCCAACTGAGATCAGCCCTGTGTGTCTACCATTAGATACGTCTGCTGCGCTGATCAGTGAACTTTCTGCTTGTACCTCTATGATGAAAAAACAAATGAATTCCAATGCAGATGAAGAAATAAAGGAGAGGAGGGTTAAAAAAAAAACACCAAGGTAGTGATTGGCTGGGGTTGTTCTTCATGGATGCCCTATTTGCATCCTAAAAATGGAATTCTGTCTTAATCTCACCATATTTAGATGTGAGGCAGATCAGTTATGCCAAATGTCCCAATGAATGCATGTGCACCATGCCTGGCCACTGTAACACAAAGCACATGCAACCAAACTTTTCAATGCCCCTATAGCCAATTAGTGAATGGGGACCCCAGGTAGTAGCGTCTAGCTGCACTTCTGCAGCGAAGAGAAAAAGGGGAACCAGTGAGTGATTGTGCTTCTTCCACATCCAGCAGAAATGCTGGAGCTTTCAGTCACTTGCTGGAAATTCTAGATGACGGCAACTGTTCTTTCCCCCTAGCTGTCCCTGCCTGTATACTGCCTTCCCTCCACTAAATGGGCATGCTCTAGTACTGAGTCTGTTGCACTGGGGTCAGAAGAGGAAGTCCAGTGCAAGTACATTGGTGAAATGTTAAGCTCTGTTAGTATGAGATAGGATCTTGGTCAGTGTCTTTATAAGAAGGAAAGTGACACACATATGATGACAATTTATGAACAAAATTCTTCTAATTTGAGACCTTGCACCCAGTTTGAAAGCATGTAGATCCAAGTAGATAAATTGGTACCATTTCTCAATGGGAAGGTAACAGTGTTTGGTGCAGTCATGCTGGCCACATGGCCACCAGAGCAGTCTTCAGATGACGCTGACTCTTTGTCTTAGAAATGGAGATAAGCACTGCCCCCCTACAGTCAGTTATGACTAGACATTCATGTCAAGGGACTACCTTTACCTTTACCCAAGACCTTACATGACAACAGCTTTTACTCTTAACAAAGCCCAGAGAAGGAAAATCAAGATGATCTAAGGCCTGGGGGAGTTATAAAGAATGACTTAGAGAGATGGGTATGGTTTGCTTGGAGAAGAGAAGTTTGAGAAGTGACATGATAGCTGTATTTGAAGAGATGTCATGTAGAAGCTTGTTTTTTGCTCATTTACAGACCAGAAAGAGATTCATTGGAATCAAATGAAAAAGAGATTGCAGCTAAACATTAGGAAGAGTTTATTTACTGTAAGAGCTGCAAGATGGAATGGTAATGCAAATGGGAAACCACCCAGGGTCAGAGTGTTTCCCAGAAGTTAACGATCACCAATTAGCAGACATTAATCCTCTTTGCATATCCTCCCACCCTGAGGCCCTTCCATCAACAACAGAACAATACACAGATTAACATGAAATTAATCCCTACTCAGGGTCACACAGCATACAGTGGGCCCTTGTTATACGCTGGTTCCAAGAGCCCTTGTGGATAACAAACCCTGTGAATGCTCAAGTTCCATTAAATATAATGGCATAGGAAAATGGTGTCCTTAATAAAAAATGGAAAATCAAGGTTTGATATTTGAAATTTATACTTTTTTTGAACATTTTCAAACCATGGATGCTTGAATCTGTGTATAAGTAGGGCCAACTGTATATATATATCCAGCTCTCATCTATGCCAACATTCTCTGAAGATGCCAGCCATAGATGCTGACAAAATGTCAGGAATAAACTCTTCTAGAACATGGCCACATAGCCCGAAAACCCAACAAAAAACTAATTTTAAGTGAGTTAGTTAAATCCTCTGCAAAACTATTTTTCTAATATAGGCTTTCCATTTTTTTAAGTATAATCAAAATCCATAGTTATTGCCAGATATGGCTACTTCTCCACACAGGGATTAGAAGTTTTGATCATGACAAGAGGCCACAGCTGAAGCTGTGCCTCAGACTTTGCTAGATACTTGTGGATTTTATGAAGTGCATGTGTATATTTCAATATCAAGCTCTGATTAGTAGGACTCTATAGGAGGCGTTTCTGATTCAAGAAGAAAATATTCTTTCAGTTCACCTAGCCATAGTCCTTTCCTCCCAATGTTTGTTCATCAGAAAAAGCCTGCTCTATGCCTCTGCTCTCCTAGAAAAGCAGGCTGCTTACCTGTAACAATGGTTCTTTCATTTTCTCTATGCCAAGGTTTTCATTAATGTGCTATGAGCAATGTCATATTCTGATTATGTCCATTTTAAACTGGAAATAACACTATGTCGTAAAACAATAACAAAAAACAAAACAAAGCAAAACAAAAACAAAACCACCCACTTTCCACCCTCAAAACACTTTATGTTCTTGATTACATATGTTTTTCAGACCAGGAATTATTTTAAATATTTCCAAGACTTAGCAAGTTAGTCTTATTTATATAGCACTTCTAATAAAGGAAGTTCTTTACAAATGTTGTGTTTGTCTTCAAAAGAGACCTTAATTCTTTATTCCACATGAGATAGATGCGAAGATACTGACAAAAAGAAAAAAAAATTATGGTTATATGTCCATGGCATAAGTGGGACTATATGCCAGATGTCTATCAGTGATTACATTGCCTATCATGATAATTTAGTTGGTTCAGATACTCCCTCACTTGCCTCTACTATTGATCAAGGTGTGTTCATCTACTAAGAGTACATAAAGCTGAAAATGCTTCTCATACATACCTCCTCCAGTCCTAAAGTCAACATCTGAGGCTCCTATTCAGGGTTCTCCTTATTGAGATGGATTGGATGGCCTTTTACATAGGAACACCGTGTCCCTCACCAGGAACCACATCTGACAGACCTCCTATATTGAGTGTATTTACCTGACCCTAAAGGCTAGGGACAGTCTAGGGATTCTGTTAGTGTATCGGCCACCCCGTGCATTAGCGGACTCCCTTAACGAGCTGACACAGCTGGTCGCTGAGCTGATGTTGGAGACGCCCAGGCTTCTTGTCCTGGGCGACTTCAACATCTCCCTCACGGCCAGCCATGTTCCATCCGGTGTGGCTCGGGAATTCATGGAGACCATGGCGGCCATGGGCCTGTCCCAGCTGATACAGGGTCCTACGCATTGTGCGGGTAATACTCTCGATTTGGTCTTCTGTTCGGATGCGGAAAATCCGTGGGTGGAAATAGCTAATGTTTCCCCCCTGCCATGGACGGATCATTTTCTGGTAGAGGTGAAAATCAAGGCCTCTACCCAGATCCCCCCCGGGGGTGGTGGACCTGTTAGGATGGTCCACCCTCGAAGGCTGATGGAACCTGAGAGGTTCCAGGAAGCCCTAGAGGGGCTCACGGTTGGTAATGACGGCGACTCTGTTGACGCCCTCACTGATATTTGAAATACCGGTCTTTCTAGGGCTATACACAGTATCGCTCCCAAGCGCCCTCTCAGGCCTGCTTCTAAATGTAAGCCCTGGTATACGGAAGACCTCCGGGCAAGGAAGCGGGTTCTGCGACGGCTAGAGTACCGTTGGCGGAAACACCTTCGCTTAGACGACAAGGCTCTCCTAGACCAACTATTAAAGGACTACGGAGAGGCAATACGAGCAACAAAGAATTCGTTCTATGGTGCTCGTATTGCATCCGCTGAGTCGCGTCCGGCAGAGTTGTTCAGGGTGGTCAGGGAGCTAACTCAGCTCCCTCCCGCCCTGAACCAGATCCTTGAACCTTCTAAGGCCTGCTGTGACTTGTTTAACGACTTTTTTGCGGATAAAACCTCTCGTATAAGCGAAGGTCTGAACGCCGACATTTCAGCAGAACCTAGGGTAGAAGTGTCCAGAGCCTCCGTGGACTATGTTAAACTGGATCAGTTTGAGTTGGTGAGTACCGAGGATGTGGACAAGATCCTCCGAAGTGTTCGGAAAACGACCTGCTCTCTTGATCCCTGTCCCTCATGGTTAGCGGCCCAGGGGGGACCGGCGGTAACATCATTGTTACGCCGGATAGTTAATACATCTTTGAGGGATGGGCTATTTCCATCTCAACTTAAATTGGCCATTGTGAAACCTATTTTAAAAAAGCCCTCCCTCGACCCCCTGGTACATAATAATCATCGGCCTGTTTCGCTGCTACCATTCTTGGGTAAGGTGATTGAGAGGGCGGTTGCGATCCAGCTTCAGGCGGTCTTGGATGAAACGGATTATCTGGACCCATTTCAAACTGGCTTCCGGCCGGGTTACGGGGTTGAGACGGCCATGGTCGCCTTGGTCGATGATCTCCGTCTGAGCATCGACAGGGGAAGCGTGTCCCTGTTGGTGCTCTTGGACATCTCAGCGGCTTTCGATACCATAGACCATGGTATCCTTCTGGGACGCCTGGCAGAGGTGGGGATCGGGGGCACTGCGCTCCAGTGGTTCCGCTCCTACCTCTCCGGGAGGTCCCAGATGGTGCAGCTGGGAGACGTGTGCTCCGACGAGAGGCCCCTTAAAACCGGGGTCCCTCAAGGAGCTATTCTGTCTCCCATGCTATTTAACATTTACATGAAACCGCTGGGAGAGATCATCCGGAGACATGGGGCGCGGGGTTATCAGTACGCTGATGACACCCAAATAATTTTCTCTATGTCTCCGACTGATGCAGTGACTGGGGATGGCGTCTCTCCTCTCGTGGCCTGTCTAGAGTCAGTAATGGGCTGGATGAGGGAAAACTGACTCAAGTTGAATCCAGAGAAAACGGAGGTACTAATGATAGGTTCTCCTGGTCCAGGAATGGCGGTGGTTCCACCTGTCCTGAACGGGGTTACGCTCCCTGTGAAGGACTCCGTGCGCAGTCTGGGGGTGCTTTTTGACTCGTCGCTTCACCTGACTGCTCAGGTGAATGCGACGGTCAAGAGCACCTGTCATCAGCTTCGGCTTATTCGCCAGCTGCACCCATACCTGGCCCAGAGGGACCTAGAAACTGTTGTACATGCTCTGTTAACTTCGAGACTGGATTTCTGCAATGTACTCTACATGGGGCAACCCTTATACCAAACTCGGAAGCTGCAAATGGTACAGAATATGGCAGCCCGGCTGGTCACTGGCGCTCCCAGGACCAGCCATATAACACCGGTGCTGAAAGACCTCCATTGGCTGCCCATCCGCTTCCGAGCTCAATATAAGGTGTTGGTGATCACCTATAAAGCCCTAAATGGCTTGGGCCCAGGATACCTAAAGGACCGCCTCTCCCCGTACATTCCGCCTCGCACCCTCAGAACGTCTGGGCAGCTATTACTGAAGGTGCCTGGGGCTAGGTTAGCCTCCACCACCCAGAGGACATTTTCCACGGCTGCCCCAGCCCTTTGGAATACGCTGCCCACCGAGCTCCGCTCGACTACCACCCTGGCCCAATTCAGGAAGGACTTAAAAACCTTCCTGTTCCAACAGGCATTCCCCGATTAAAAATCCTGTGGGCCTCCCTCCTCTTCCGTGGCCAAGAGGTTGGGCTAAGGTTTTTTTTATCCTGTTGACTTTTGTTTTGTTTTTATTGTTAGTATGGTTTGCCTGCAGAAGTGTTTTTATATTGTTATGGCACCATTGTTTTTAATCTCTGTTGTAAGCCGCCCTGATCCTGGGAAGGGCGGGATATAAATAAAAATTTTATTATTTATTTTTTATTTATTATTATTTTCCGTTGTGGCATTTGGTCTTTGAGCTAGTCTCACAGAAGCTCACTTGGCACACATATTACTGTATATATTTATGTATAATCTAGAAATGTTAGTCAAAAAACTGACTCCAAAAACCTGGATCGACTTATCACTGTGTCAAAGTAAGTACTGTACTTTAACTCTTAACAAAAAAATAAAAAAATAAAATAAAAATAAAAATAAAAATAAAAATAAAAAGAGAGAATTGGTGAAAGGCAAGAGCATAATCTGTCCTGGAAGCACTGTTTCCCTTCTATGCTGTCATCCAGTCAACCTTTAACAACAACAACAACAACAACAACAACAACAACAATAATAATAAGTTTTATTTATATTGTCCCGCCTCTCCCGATGGATCGAGGCAGGATTACAACAGAATTATACAAACACAATGATATTAATAACAATTATTTAAAATCACAATATAAAACATATCTCATCTAAAAACAACTGGTACAATATAAACATTTATCACAGCTTGAGGTAGACTCCTGATCGGGAGGTAGTGAACTTGTTGAATCTATAAAAGATCAGGAGGGTATGCTTGCCGGAAGAGGTATGTTTTCAGCGCCTTTTTGAAGGCGTCCAAAGTGGGAATGAGTCAAAGCTCTTCCAGAAGGTTGCTCCAAATCGTTGGGGCCCTAGCCAAGAATGCTCTCTGGTGAGTAGATGTTAATCTCACCTTGGGGTGTTCAAGTAGGTTCTTCCCAGATATTCTGAGAGTGCGGGGCGGATTATGTCGGGAGAGGCATTCCCTTAAGTAACTCGGGCCCAAGCCATATAGGGCTTTAAAGGTGATCACCAACACTTTGTATTGTGCCCGGAAGCTAATTGGCAGCCAGTGTAAGGATTTTAGTACAGGTGTTATGTGGTCTGACCTTGAGGTACCAGTGACCAATCTGGCTGCAGCATTTTGGACTAGCTGAAGCTTCCGAACTTGGTACAAAGGTAGCCCCATGTAGAGCGCATTACAGTAATCTAAACAAGAGGTTACCAGTGCGTGTACTACAGTTTCAAGGTCCTTTCGGTCAAGACAGGGGCGCAGTTGGCGTATCAGCCAAAGCTGGTACCAAGCACTCCTGGCCATTGCATCTACTTGAGATGATTACTGTAGGGATGAGTCCAGGAGTACTCCCAAACTGCAAACTTTGTCCTTTAGGGGAAGTGTGACCCCGTCCAGGACAGGATGGCAAATTTCCCTGTCTGGACTTGGGGTGCCTATCACAAGTACCTCCGTTTTCTCTGGATTCAGCTTGAGTTTGTTTCCTCTCATCCAGCCCATTACAGACTCAAGGCAGGCACTCAGAGGAGAGATGCCATCCCTAGTCACTGCAGCAGTCGGAGACATAGAGAAGTGAATTTGGGTGTCATCGGCATATTGATAACACCACGCCCCGTATCTCTGGATGATCTCTCCCAGTGGCTTCATGTAAATGTTAAAAAGCATGGGGGACAGAATAGTGCCTGAGGGACACCAGATGTCAGTTCCCTTTTGCGAGAACAACTGTCCCCCAGCATCACCATTTGGAATCCGCCCGAGAGATAGGAACGGAACCACTGGAGCGAAGTGCCCCCCAATACCTAGCTCCCTCAGGCACTCCAGAAGGATACCATGGTCAATGGTATCGAATGCTGCTGAGATGTCTAAGAGCACCAACAGGGCCACACTTTCCCTGTCGATGTCCAGACGGAGATCATCGACTAAGGCGACCATGGCAGTTTCAACTCCGTATCCCGTCCTAAAGCCAGTTTGAAATGGGTCCAGATAATCAGCTTCATCCAAGACAGTCTGGAATTGGAAGGTGACTGCCCTCTCAATCACTTTGCTCAAAAATGGTAGTAAAGAGACTGGCCTATAGTTGTTCCTTATCAGGGGATCTAGAGAGGGGTTCTTTAAGAGTGGCTTAACCACTGCATGCTTAAGTGCTGATGGAAATTTCCCCTCTCTAAGGGATGCATTTATTATAGTGATGTTACAGCATCTCTTCCCTGAACGGTCAGCCAAGATGGGCAGGGATCGAGGGGGCAAGTCGTCCTCCTTACACATCCAAGGAGCTTGTCCACTTCATTGGTACCCACAAGCTCAAAACGATCCAGTCTAACGCAGTCCGCAGAGTCACTGGATACCTCTCTCATAGTCTCTGTTTTAATGCCGGCATCCAGATCGACCCTTATCTGAGCGATCTTATCGGCAAAGAAGTCATTGAATGCATCACAGCAGGCCGTTGTTGGTTCCAGTAATACGTTCAGGGTGGGAGGCAGTTGGATTAGCTCTCTGACCACTCTGAATAGCTCTGCTGGATGAGACTCTGCGGATACAATACGTGTAGCATAGAACAAGTTCTTTACTGCATCGAATGCTATTCTGTAGGAAACTAAAAGGTTTCCTAGGAGCATCTTGTCAGATAAGCATCAGTGTTTCTGCCAGCGGTGCTGTAGTCGTCGCAAGGCTTGCTTCATTTTCCGAAGATCTTGAGTGTACCATGTTTTTTTATTTGAAGCAAGCCGGAGAGGACGCTCGGGAGCGATGCTGTCTATAGCCCTGGTTAGGTCTTTATTTCAGATATCAACCAGGGTGTCGACAGAATCGCCGTCATTTCCAACCATAAAACCCTCTAGGGCTTCCTGGAATCTTTTGGGTTCCATCAGCCTTTGAGGGCAGATCAGTTTAATGGATCCTCCACCCCCGAGGGGGGTGTGGGTAGTGGCTTTTAGGCCAACCTTGACCAGGAAATGGTCCGTCCATGACAGTGCAGTGGTGTTGATAACTTCTGCCCACGGGCTTTCCTGTTCCGTACAGAAGACCACATCGAGTGTGCTACCCGCACAATGTGTTGGACCCGAGACTAACTGGGACAGGCCCATGACTGTCATGGAAGTCATGAACTCCCGAGCCGCCCCTGCAAGATCTGATGAGCCAGCCCCAAAGGGGATGTTGAGATCTCCCAAGACAAGAAGTCTGGGGGATTCCAGGACCAGCTCTGAGACTAGCTGTGTCAGCTCGGCCAGGGAGTCTGTTAGATTACGGGGTGGACGATAAAGCAATAGAATCCCCAGACTGTCCCTAGCCTTCAGGGTCAGGTAAACACACTCAATGTAATCTGTCTTCCGGACAGGTCTCCTGGTCAAAGTGATGGTATTCTTGTAGACCAAGGCCACTCCCCTCCTCGCCCACTTTCCCTAACCTGCTCCTGAACAGCATACCCGGCAGGGAGGGTCTTAGCCCAGGTTACACTGCTGTCCTCTCCCAGCCAAGTTTCGGTAAAGCAGGCCAGGTCAGTGTTCTTTTCTTCTAACAAATCATGGATGACATGGGATTTGTTCTTTACCGACCTGGCATTGCGTAAGAACAAGGTAAGAGTCTGTGGTATGGTTGGAATGACCCTTGGATCTTTCGGGCTAACATGGTGGGTAGAAGATGGGATAGATTTCAGACATCGATTTTGTCTTCTTTGATGTTTCATTTCCACTCTGTTAATGATTTATCTCCCATTGCCCCACACTACTCGAATTGGTCTCCTGTCAGAGTCTGCATCGTTACAATCTAATCTAGCCTCGTTGTTACCCCTTTCTATATTCATGTGATTTTCCATAAGTGAATTATAGCAGTAACAATGTTCTCAAGGAATTCACTATTATCAAAGAACTAATTAAGGTAGTTAACAATTAAGCTAAACTATCTATATCATGAATAGAGAGGTGTAGGATTAAGGCGTTATTCTCCTCCTCTTACTACTTCAACATAGACTCAGGACTCCAAAAACATAGGGGTCAATTCCATAGAGATGTTACATTTAGTGGTGCCCCTCTTTCATGATCTTCTAACATTCAACAGTTCTGTAACAAGATGTTCTTTTCTAGCGCAGATGCATGCGCAGGGGACGGTCCGAGAGGCCAGCCTTTTTCAGGATGCCACTCTCACCGGCATCCTTCCCCTTGAAGTCCTCCTCCGTGGCGTAAAGATGAGGCAGGTGTTCTCCTCCAGCATGGGTGTGTGGCAGAGGGAAGTCTGGCAAACTGGTCTATTTCAGTTATGGAGGGAGAAGCCTCTTCCTTCAGGCTGTCCTTGATGGAGCTGGGTCTGCCTGATCGCTCCCTCTCAGGCCAAGATGACAGTTAAAAGAGGGAGGAGCCTCTTCCTTCAGGCTGTCCTTGATGGAGCTGGGTCTGCCTGATCGCTCCCTCTCAGGCCAAGATGACAGTTAAAAGAGGGAGGAGCCTCTTCCTTCAGGCTGTCCTTGATGGAGCTGGGTCTGCCTGATCGCTCCCTCTCAGGCCAAGATGACAGTTAAAAGAGGGAGGAGCCTCTTCCTTCAGGCTGTCCTTGATGGAGCTGGGTCTGCCTGATCGCTCCCTCTCAGGCCAAGATGACAGTTAAGGAGGGAGGAGCCTCTTCCTTCAGGCTGTCCCTGATGAGCTGGGTCTGCCTGATCCTTTAGTGTGAGCACAGTTATGTCTGCTGGAATTTTCTAAGTTCTTTGGCATTGCTTTTGTTTGCTTCATCCTTTAGAACTTCTGTTACATGCCCCTAGGTTTTACCCTTGAGTTATCCACGAGTCATATCAAAATCTGTAATTTTGGCTCCAAAACTTGCCCTTGATTTATACACAAGATCGACTTATAGTCGAGTATATACAGTAAATATTTTATGGTAGCCAGGTAAAAAGGTGAATACCTTTCTGAACTCCCAGATATGCTGAGAACTATTTCACTGCTTCTTTATCTTTGTACTCGTTTTTTCCAGCTGGTTTTATATTCTCTTGTCAGTAGTCACTATTTTATCATGTTATTGTATTTTATATTTTTAAATACATTGTACCTTACTCAGAGAACTTTGGTTAGCAGGTGACTTAGAGTGGAACAAATATACAGCCTGCCTGCACCATATGCAGCTTTAACCTTATGTGGAAGGTTAAGCTGTGGTGGGTATAATGGTGCACTCCCCCATTAAAACAAATGGGGTTTGAGTGTATGCGTTTTTCCCCATATGTGGGGGGGAGGGGAGCTGTACATTTTAGAATGGCTTCAATAGGCAACTCTCATCTTTTATGCTACGTCCACACTTTTCAGAGTGGGCAGTGGACCACTCTAGAATGAAAGTCACTGTCAGGAGAAATTTATCATTTGTTCAGCTCAAGTTTTTTTTGTTCATCATACAAGAACCAGGCAACACAATCCATTGCAAAGACAACCATACAGACAGAGCCTAACCAACTCTCCATCTTTGCCTAATATTGCTTGGAAAAAGTGGGGGAGAGAAGGAGTCTGGGTCTATAAAGAAAAAAGGAGCACTAAGAATTCAAATGATATATCAGAGTAGCTCTAAAAGATCATTCAAGCTGCATATTAAAATGTGAAGCATGCAAGACAAAAGAAAGATGTGTAGATATACCAAGTATTAAAAAAAATAAAAAAAAATAATATGATTGGATGCATGCACAATTGTGTCTTCAAAGGTAAACCAATTCTGATTCTAATCTCACTAGCAAAATGTGGAATAAGGATCTGGATTTACATACCTTTCCATATTCAGTGAGCCTGCTATATTAGTGGGCTAGCCATCTGTCAATTAGAGCTCTCACAGATTATCCTATTGCAGCACATGCTCCTGGGAACACTAATGTGGGGGCATGCATGTCGCCACCCACTGAATAATATGGGCTTGAGCTCCCACATTTTTTCCCACCTGTGGGGGGCAGGAGGAATAAAATCCCTGTGGATGGAAAGGGCCCACTGTATTCATATCCAAACTCTACAATATGATTTGGCTATTATGATTTAAAAGATAAATGTTTCTAATTTCCTTTAGTTTAGACTACTACGGGCCAAAGAAAGATTATTCTAACTGTTCTTGAAACCACTGCTGTAAAGAAAACAAATGCTTTTCTGAGATCATGCACTCAAAAGGTTTATTTAGGGAATGAAAACTGACAACAGGACTAATCCACTTTAAAAACATTCCAGCAAATTAAAAGTGCCCTTTCACTAAACTGCAACATAAATTTTGCTAATCTGCTAAAAGTCCCCCCCCATATTTTAACAATACATATCTAACTGTAAATTATTATAATAATACAGCTAAATGTTGATTTTGTAATTTTGTGATATGATAGAACTCATTGATAAAAATGGATAATTCTTTATTCATTTAACAAACCAACCAGGTATAGCTGTGTCTGTGTACCTGCCTTTCATGAGGAGGAAAATCCAGTCCTACCTTTAATAATAATAATAATAATAATAATAATAATAATAATAATAATATATACCCCGCCTTTCTGCTGCAGCAATCAAGGCGGCTTACATGACTAGAATATATTTAAGGATGTACTATTCTTCTGATACCAGAAAGTATGTTGGCACTACTGAACGGAAATAATATTGCCTTGAGCAATGATTTTTATATGGCATTTAGAAATAATGAGGGAATTTGTGGAATATATATGTCAGAATTATGTAGATGAGGACTACAAATAACTGATTTTTTGATTGGAAATATGCTATGTATGCCTTTCATACTGAACATTAGTCTTTACATGCTTTTAACTGTTTTAACAATGGAACAGGGCTCCTTCAACATTAGAAATTAAAAGATCCATCTGTGGTTACAGACTGGCACAGACAATTTGTTATTTTATCAGTATTGCCATGCATAAGAAATATTTTAATAATATACTTTGTCAATTAATCTTAATAGTGAATAGCTACAAAAGGAATATCAGTGCATTTTTACACTGAAAATATTTTTTAAACTCTTACTTTTTGTGGCATTTGTGGTTTCTGGAGGCTGTGATTGCCAATTAAATTAAGCTGGAATGTCATTCTTCAAGATATGAGCATGTACATCTACAGTGAACTGGACTGCGAGCAGAACAGACTTTGTACAGGGATCACTAACAGCCAACAGATGGTGATAATTTTTACTGTCATTGCTGACCAGTGCTGGATTTGAAATGGTGACAGAGGTGAAATACTTCACATCCCATTACCAATCCCCTAAGCCTTCCTTATAAACCTTGTAAAGACATTACTACTGAAAAAGGCAGTTTTTGCAATTTCATGCCACTCCAGAAGTCACTGTAAATCCAATCTTGTTATAAGAGACTTCACAATCTAACACTTCACAATTTGAAAACTGAAATGGTACTAGAATCAGAGTTAGTGTCTCATTTTCTTTGATTAGCTACGTTTCAATAAAGGTTCACAAGTTTTAAAAATCTAATTAGTCAAAACTGAAACTAAATCATATTTAAAGTAATATATGAAAATCCACACTGGAAAGAGCAATCCAGTTAATGATGACGTTGGTGTACATTATTTCCGTGAACATTTATCCAGCATTTCAAGACACTGAATCCATGCTGGATTTCAGATAAGAAAATTGCCTTTAAAGTATTTGAAGATTGGACAGTTTTGTAGATCATGGCCAATATCCTGCCAGTGCATTATGCTTCTGGTTGCATTTTTTTTTCAGGACTGCATGGCTGTGGTGAGGAAGCTGATAATATTTTCTGGCTCTGAGCAGTTTATTTCTCCCATGCTTTACACCTCCCATGGCCAAAGGAGTCAAGGCCTTTCACCTCTGGCAGTCCAGTGGCAGTGAGAAGGAGGAGGAAGGGTAGTATCAATATGACAACTGCAATAACAAATTGCAACTTTAAGTTCAATTGTGAAAAAACTGCAGTAGTCTAGAATTAGTACAACTGCTCCTGTGTTTAAAAAAGAAGCAGGTTTTGTATCTGCTCACACTTGACAGACTATTTGTTACTTAGATGATATCTTTTTTATTTTAACAGTTCATCTTTTTAACACCTGAATGTGATACTCAATTAATAGTACATTTGTACCATTCATTACTCACCATGTGAAGCTAAACCTCTGAATACACTACCCAGTACTAGAGATTACCATTGTCAGAACAAATGGCTGGTATAAGTGACATCTAGAAATATCTCATAGAAGAGCATCATTACTTCAGTATTGTTGATTTAAAGGTTAGGCAGTCAGAAATGTACAGAATATTTCTGTTCCCCACTACAGTCTGAAAAGTGCATTGGCAATTAGCAATTCCCCTCACCTCTCCCAGTTCGCAGTGTGAGAAAGCTCAGAACTCATCTTACAAATTGCTCTTTTGAAGATCAAAGGGAAGCTGAATTTGTCTGTGTATGTGCTAGATGAGATTGTAATTTAATGGAATTTTCAGGGAAGGTTTGGTGGCATGTTCCTATGACAGCCTGAGGAAAGAGGATTCAGGGGAGCTCTATGACTCTTCCCTTCTGAGCGCCTTCCTTGCCTTAATTGGCACCTCATTAGAAATTAATGAAAATGACATCCTCTGTTCTTCCTGCTCCAGGCACTGCACACTACAAAAAGTCCCATCACAATTCATAACACATTCAATTTATATAGCAATGGCTCTTAAGCATTATTTATGAGATGTGAATTTCTTGTCAGCAGTTAATAAGCTATACAGAATCGGAGAGAATGAGGAAAAAAGACTGTGAGCATATACAAGAAAATCTATCAGCAGAAAAGAGACTCCCCACTTGTGTTTTCAGCATCTTTGCAATGGCTCTCTTTTCTAGTAAACTGTTCAAGGGTGCCTCTCCCCTCCCCGCCCAGTCCTCTTATATACAGTAAATATCCTGGAAATAGTAGCCATTATGTTGTTGGCTCCAGGATATTTTATAAAGTGCTTCTTAATAACAGATACCCTTTGAAAAGAGAAGGGATTGTTATTATTGCTGAATAATTTTCTATTTCATCACTACAGTTACAAAAATCATATACCCCAGAAGGGAGATAACCTACAGAGGCTGGTTGGCCATCTGTCAGAGATGCTTTGATTTAGATTTCCTACACGGCAGGGTGTTGGACTGGATGGCCCTTGCAGTTTCTTCCAACTCTATGATTCTACAGCACTCCCATCTCAAAGATCCCTTTAGGGAAAAAGGGGCTACTAAGCCAGTTGCCAAAGAAATTGAGAGGAGGGGCAAGGAAATTTTGATGATGGATACTTTGGGTCTTCCTTCCCCTATTCCTGAAACAAGCCTCTCAGCAGCAGTTCATTATCAGGGCTGGAAGAATTCAAATGGAAGGCTCCCTCTAGCAGGCATTCTTAGAGTTAAATTCACTGCCCCCCAACACACATGCCAAAAGATCCATTTGGATAATGGATTCTCTTATATTATTATGATTTAAAACAAGGTAAGGAAGTTGTGGGTTTTCATATCCCAGTGGACTTTAACTCCTAGCCATCAAGGCCAATGGTCACAAATGAAGGGTTGCACTCCAACAGTACATGGAAAACTCTAAGTTCCCTCACTCATTTTAGGCATATGAATACTATGAAGTGGGATGATGTATGGAAAATGGTTCAGGTCTCCAATCTATCAAGAACATTTTGAATCTTGATCCTACCTTCTGGGGTGTTAGTTACTCCTCTTAATTTGATGCCACCTGCAAATTTGATAAAACATGGCCTCTATTCCACCATCCAAGTTGTTTATGTCTTTATGTTGAAAAAAACTGGGCCCAGAACAGAAGCCTAGGGCACCCACAGGCATTCCACTCTACACTAACTATGGAGAAGACATATGAATTAACTTTATGTTTGTAAAAATGTTTTCCTGACTATTTGCCAGGGGGGTGTTGATTAGGGCTGAGCATGGTTTTCTTGATTCATTTTGGATTCAAATTGAGCAATTTGGATGTGGGATCAATTTGGATTTAATTAACCTGGACTCAATCAGTTCAGGATTTGAGAATCTAGATCACCTGGTCTCCCCAACTGACTTACACTGGCAAACCAAAAATAGCTTAAACTTTAAAAAAATTACACATCCTTATAAAATCTGGAGATATGGTAGAACCTCAAAATGGCATCTCTGGCAAGGATGGCTAAATCCATCTCCTTATAATTAATACCTTCCTAGCTTATTTTCTCAGCTTCAGCAGGAGAGACAAGACAGTACACTTTTCCCCATGTGCTATGCCTTCTTGAGGAACTAAGTGGGCAGCTTCTCTGTCCTTCAGCCCTGGCAAAACCAAGTAAGTGTAGAATATGCTCTTTTACTATTTTGTCACCTTGGGGTACCTCTCCCAACTTATCAAGGAGCTTGCAGACATTACCTCTGCACACTAAAATTTGGCTCAGAATTAATAAGCATTATTAGAAGCTATATTGCTCCATTTATTTATTTATTTTGCCTCTATCCTGGTTTATTGTCTTGCTTCTAATATGCATTCACTTAATAACTGTCTTGTAATTTGGAATGGAACCTTCAAGAGTTTTTTGTTTGTTTCTTTTAAAATCAGAAATATGTTTCTCTTTCCCTGCAACTGTGTAGTTTGTAAGCACCATTACCACTTTTACTGGATTTACACTTGCTTGGAAGCAAGAGAGAAAAAACAGTTGTCTACATTGTAGTTGGGATAGGGCATGGGCAAAGATTCCAGCTATTTTGTTTTTGTTTCAGATACAGATGAAAGCAAAAAACAGAAGCAAGATGTCTCACCCTGATATTCTAGAAAGATTTTCAACAGCTTTTGCTCAGTTTGTTACTGGTAGTGAAGCAGTTACTAGAACTAAAATGTATTAAGAAAACTAGAAACTGAATTGCAAATATAAAAAAAGAATACATTTTTTTTGCCCACAGGGATGATTAATTACGAGTTTTTCTGTTTATCACATTTCTTTGCTAATTTGAATTTTAAAAGTCTGTTGATAGGATGATGAGTCAACAGTACATAATTATGTAATAACTGAAGTCAATTCTCTATTAAAGTTGGAAAAAGGACTTGGAGCCACAAAAGGTGTAATATTTCTAAAAAGGAGAGCAACAGACAACAATAACCACACTTTTTTTGGCTGGTACCCAGTATATGACTGGTTCATTCAGTCAAACAGATTAAGTAATATATTACTACAAAATAATACTTAAATTAGATTTCTCCTTTAAAATATTCAAGTAGCAAAAGATCTGTCTGCAGACAAATAGATATTCTGAGCAAGCTCTAATGATGTATTTCCATATCCAAGGACAATTGACTCAGGACGTTTCCATCCCCAAACTGCTGCAGCCCTTCATGGAATTAAAAGCCTCCTCCAGAGTTTTCCAAACATTGGAAATAAGTTTTTAGATGAAAGGGATGGGTTTTCACAGGAGGGATTAATAATTCTGGCAGAAGCAAGGGGATCCAGCAGAAGTACACCACTGATCCTGGCCTTGGAAATATTTGGAGTAGCAATAGCAAGTACATTTCTATACTGCTTATCAGTGCACTTAAGCACTCCCTAAACGGTTTACAAAGTGTAAGCTAATTGTCCCCAACAATCTGGGTACTCATTTTAGCGACCTCGGAAGGATGCAGGCCTGAGTTGAGCTTGAGCCCTTTCGCTGGTATTGAACTCGCAATCTTATGGTTCGTGAGTGAGTGGCTGCAGTACAGGCATTTAACCACTGCGCCACCAGGCTCCTAGTATCAAAACATCTCAATAAATGTGACATGAGGTCCTTCTATATGGCTTTTTAAACTGAAGAACAACAAGGTCAAAATGATCCTTAATGTAACCATCAACATTACTCCTGATTATGATTTTTGAAACATAATTTTGTTTTCCAAGATGAAGAAAGGGGGAATATAATAACAAAAAGAGATCCTTAAAACAGGCAATAATTTATTTATATTGATTTTGTTCCACCCCCACTCCCTGTCAATATAAACCCAACTTGTCTGTAGGCTATGTATTGATTTTGGTCTATATACACCTGAACTACTACTGCTACTTTTGGTAGAGAAAGTGCTTTCTCGATAACATGGTGTTATGAATATGATCCTGCAAATGTGGTCTCATTGTGCCAATGAGATTATTCTACAATTTGTTCTGGAAATGGATATTTACATTTCTACTCTTAGCCTTGTTCTCTCTGGATCATTGTTTGTAGCAGCCCTGCTCCCTACCATTTTTGGCCATAGGCACACTTTATGAAATCTGAGAAATTGATCAGGAACCTCCACAAAAAATCTGCTGTGGTGATGCTGGAGCATGACCTAGCAAAAAATGCTGGCGGTCACTGAAAGTATCTCCCCTTTCCTGTGTAACATCTCCGAACCTCCACACTCAAAGAGATCGGCATGTTTACTCAGGAGAAATTTCCCATTTAGTTCAATGATACTTACTTAGAACACACAAAAAAATAATAATAATTAAGAAACACATTTATACGAAAGTGCAAAAGAACATGGAAGGTTATGCTGATTTACAAAAGAACTGCATATGGAAACATCTGTACATCATTTTTATTTAAATTTGGTTTCACTTGTGTGTTCTACTTGATAGAATTTAATATTTACTATGGGACAAAGGTAACAAGCTACCTCTCAGAAGCAATTTTTTCTAAGCAATCCTATGTATACATGCTCAAGGAAGCATACTCCATGAATCTCTGCACAACCTAAAATTCCCAGAGGAAGGGTATGCAGGAGCCAAAATGGGAAGAACATTAAAAAGATGTTTTCCATATGCAGATACTGTCAATCACTTTTGGACTGGAGGAGTTGTGCTACGCCAAGTGTTGCCCTCTTTGTTTTTGTTATCAAACAATTCAGACTGAATTAAAATGAGAATAAACAAAGAAAGCTCCCATTCTGCCTATGTTTTTCCAAGATTATCCTGCAGTCCTCACTACCTTTGGGGAGCTGCTGCCATGCTATGCTTCAAATAATAATAATAATGGAATGGAAAGGAAAGGAAATAAAATAAAATAAAAAGCTTACAAGAGGCATGCCTAGTAGAGAGCCAACAAATATCTAAAGTTCTCCAGCGTAAGGATAGGTTTTTTTCCCAATAGGGAATTAGAACATAAAAATAGAACAAATTCACTAACTGAGGGTTTTCCTTTCTTAAGAAATAGTTTTGAGGGTACTTTAAATTCTGTATGCATATATACCAAGATGTTAATGTGTGAAGAGTTTCCTAAAATGTACCTGATTGACTTGAGACACTAATCAATATTAGCCAGTATGCCCAATATGCAGGACAAAAACAGGAAAAAGTTATAAGCCTTACGGTAGTCACTAAATTCCTTGCCTAAGAACATCCTATAAAATTCATGGGGTCCTTGTAAATCAAAAAGTGACCTGAAGACGCATACACACAGTAAGAACACTATTCCCAGGGTATGAATGTGGTGTATACTGAATTATATTGCCCAGTCTAGTTTCCAGACTCAGCAAAAGCACTGTCCCTTGCAATATTTTATTACACATTGCCCCTTCTAGTTCTAATGTGAGTTTCCTAGAGCCACATATATTAAGCTTCACTACCATGCATTTAAAATAAAAAACAAAAAACCATAAAAATTTCAA
Source organism: Sceloporus undulatus (assembly GCF_019175285.1). Lineage (NCBI taxonomy): Eukaryota > Metazoa > Chordata > Lepidosauria > Squamata > Phrynosomatidae > Sceloporus > Sceloporus undulatus. The sequence continues at coordinate 53,666,919 of NC_056522.1, forward strand.
AGTGCTTTGTTAATAAAGGGCCGGTACAAACGGGCAGTTTGCGGCATCATTGCCTCAAACCTAGATGTAGCTGGGCATTTAAATGCCCAGCAGCCCTAGTCTGCGCTACTGCTGCCATCATGACTCTCTGCCCTCCACACGGGTGGCACCACGATGGACTGAGCATCGCACAGCGCCCAAACAGTGCTCAAAGGAAGTGAGGTGATTGGTGTGTGCACGTGTGCACCTTCTAGGAAGCTGCTTTTGGCAGCTTCTTTTTCCTCCTGGGAGGGAGTGCATTGTTGCCATGGCATTTGGTTGCAGTGGCCACAATATGGGGCTCAAAGGGGCGGCACGGAGCTGCCCACCTGTTGAGCCCCAAAGTCCAGGAAATGGGTTTGCTGAGCATCTGTGGTTAACATGTTGATGAAGTTGCATATTAGCATCTTCTATTTTCATCTGCAAATGCATCAATAGACATTTAGTTAGAATTTGATGGACCATCAAGGAACTAATGCTTTAAATCGAATACAACTTATGTCTATAAAGCAGGATGGCATATCTCTATCTTGTCACTCTCTAAAGTGTATACACCCAATGCAACACAGCACTAGGAAACAATTGCATTTACTTGCATGTTCTCAAGAGGATTTGTCTACAAATGTCACTTTTATAATCAAGTTTATGAACATTAAATGGAACAAAAACAGATTCATTGAGCATATTATATCTCAAAGGGCAACACAGTTGGCCAAATATATTAAATCTGAATTTAAGATATTTCCAAGAGCCCTGGAAAGGCAATCTGTACATACAAAGTCTTTAACATCAAATGCAGTGTTTTTCAACCTGTTTCATCTCATGGCAATAACAAAGTGCTAAATTTGTAAAGGCACACTAACATTTTTTAAAGAAAACGTATTAAGATTATATAAGACAGGGGGAGGGGACCACACAGTACAGCAGTTACAACTATTTTGGTCTAACTACTCCCCTTAAACAGAAATATTGCATATATTTGTGTATAAGTACAATTTTATGGGAGGGGGGCTTCTGGGTTGAAATGGCGCTATGCAGCTGGCACTCCTGAGAGATCTCTCAGAGGATGCTGTTGCTGCCTGGGGTGATTACTGGTTTGGGATTTAAGCCAGGCAAAAATTGCTTCCTAGGTACTGGAAGTTCAGAGGAATATGCCACGTGTATCTAGTTCCCATTTCTAATAACAGATCACAAAATACTGTAGTACTGTCAAGGACAAAACGGAGACGACTGCCATTGCAGATGTCACCCAGAAAAAGACATCCAACTTTCTTAAAACAATACTATTGAATCAGTGAGAAATCAAGAAGAAATTAAGAAGAGACATTTTGAAAGAGATAAGAGTGAAATATAAAGTGGGAAACATTTGAAGATTTAAAAGGATTATAAATTTTTAATTCTACTGGTGATTTAATGGTGATTTAAATAAAATAACTACCAGTGTGAAAAGAATTAAGAGACAAAGGAATGTTGTTTACCTATTTTACAGACTAAACAGCCACACTGCTTCCATGCTATGAATTGAAAGGGAAATGAATTAGTTCTGGATGAAAGAGCATATTTACAGAGTAAGGAAGCGAAAGAACGGAACCACAGAGACACAGTGTGGTTAAGAGGAAAAAATACAACTTAAAAGAAATGAAAGACTTAAAAGAACTTAACAACTGTTAGAATGGTTTTGGGATGAGATCAAAAGCTGGACAACCCAACCTCGTCAAAGTGCAAGATATGCAACAAGTGAAGGACAAAGTAGCAAATTTAGAACAGAGATGTTTCAGATTGAAAGAAATATCTGAGACAACTGCTTCAATGGAAAGAGGTTAGGATTCAATGGCTCTAATTGAGTTAAGAGTGAGAGAAAAAGCATTTAGATTTAGAGGAACTGAAGAACAACAATATGAAGAAGTTATTGGGAAAAGAAAAAGATCATCTGAAATTTGAAGTGGATTATGGGGCTGAACAGACGGCCCATTTAAGCTGCCATCTGGATGGCTTTGAAGCGTGGAGTTCATACGCCACATGTCCGGATGCTGCCCTGAAGACAAGGTGCTATGGTGGTGTGGCGTTTATATACCACCAGAGCGGCTTGAGCCACCATGGGGACACAGCAGGGCTGAAAAAGCCACCTTTTCCTTGGCCAAAAAGGAGTGGATCTTTGCTGCTCCTTTTTCGGCCTGTTTCAAGGTGGATTGGGGCCGTGATGTATGTTTGTCACATTCCCAATCTATCTTTGGAACTGGCGGCTTCAAGCTGCGCCTTCCAGCCCATCTGTTTTATCCCAAAGTCTACAGACTGGATTTGTGGGCTGCAATACAAAGAAGATTCACTCTTAACACTATCCAAAAGGTAAAAGACTTTTTGCATAAATTTGGGAAGGAATTAGATGGCTCTAGAAGCAGCAATGGAAATACATAGGTCAATGCAGTACCGCTGTCTGCTAAAGCACTATTTCTGGCCTTTTTAATGCCTACTTTAACAAATGGTGCTGGCTCTTTGGTGCTTCCTTGCTGTAGCAGGGGCAGCAGAAAGTGCTTGGTGCTTCTTTTAGGCACCTCCTGGATGGCCTACACTTTCATGGTAGTCCGTCCTGGGCGAGCGAATCTTAAAAAAGCACCAACTCGCTCCACTTGCCCTGCCACAGCAGCAGCTCTTTGGTGCCATATTCTGTTTTGTTATTTGTTGTTTTGCAGAGGAAAAATTAAAAGTGGCAAAACTGAGAGGGAATGGAAAGGGAGGGGGGAATGGGATGGGACTCGCGTGAACAAGCTTGATTGATTAAACTGGCATGAGAGGCTTGCTTTCCCTGTCAGTCTAATCTCTACAGCTGAAGGAGCTAGTGTTAGGTTCTTGCCATAGTAACACTTTCCTCTAAAAACAAACAAACAAATAAAAAAAATCAGGTAAACAGACTCTTCATCCCTCTCTCCTTTCCCCAAGACATCTTCTTGTTCATGCCAGTGAAATCAGCCAAGCTCATTTACCTGACCCACTGCCACTCCTTGCCTTTTTGAATGCCCCACTGCCACTCCTTGCCCTTTTGAATGCCTGGGCAGGAAAATGGTAGTAGTTTGACTGAGCCAGGCCTCACCTGGAATACTGTGTCCAGCTCTGGGCACCAATATTTAAAAAAGGATGTTGACAAGTTGGAGCGTGTCCAGAGGAGGGTGACCAAAATGGTGAGGGGTCTAGAAACCATGCCCTATGAGGAGCAACTTAGGGAGTTGGACATGTTTAGCCTGTAGTAGAGAAGATTAATAGGTGATATGATAACCCTGCTTAAATATTTGAAGGGTTGTCATACTGAAGATGGAGCAAGTTTGTTTTCTGCAGCTCTAGAGACTAGGACCCAGGGCAATGGATTCATCACCACCTAGTGTTACATTTATGCTAAGGGAAAGAAGGAAGAAGAGATGGTGGTGGTGGAGAAAAGAATAACAACACTGAAAGCAGTTTTCATTACTTTGTCCTCAGTATTTTACTGTGCAAGCCCAATAAAAATGTTTCAATCAAAAGGCTGAACACACTAAATCTTATGCACAGTGGGTTGATTCTTCCTGTCCAAGGAAGTAGACACATAGTCCAGCCACTTTTAATTTTTATGCACCTGAAACAGAACATCTCAAACATGTATTACTCCAAATCAGCACTAGTAGTAACAGTATTGGAAGTGTATTGAGTGTTTCTGAATATGCATAAACATTAGTTCTGTAATACAGCATATTGGCATATAGATGCAATGTGAACAATGGTACTGAAAAAATTATTGGGATGTTTCTGTTAAGTAATTCCAAGTGTTTCACAGGGAAATATTCCATTGTAGCTATGCTGTGAATTATTCCCAGGTTTCTTCTCACTATTACTGTTTGATCATCCTCTTTTCACCAAGGAAAGATGGACACATGATGTTTCAAGGTACCATATAGAGATCCCGTAGTTTATATAAAGCACTTAGATTACCCATGGATAAAGAAAGCCTGAGCAAGCTCAAGTGTTGCACTAGGGCTCTTGAATATGTGAAGAAACACCGGATTGGGCATATTTGTTTTATAAAAGAATTATATCTGATGTCACAAGAGCAGGCATACAGGCCTTCTTCTCAACAAGAACATTTCGACAACTGATATATCTTTGCCTAGATATATATCTGAACTCTATAACCTACTTCTTTAAACACTAGTGTGCAATCCTTCAGTGTACTGGCAGAGAGGTTTTCCAGGCCACAGCTCTTTTAATCATGCAAGTTTTGTTTTAATGTTATTTATCAGTTAATGCTGTATCACAATAAAACAACCCAGATTTTGCCAAGATATGCAAGGAAGTATTTAACAGGACTCTAAAGAAAAACTTAATATCTGGCCACCAGAGTTTAATCTCTTACCACAGCGACATGATCCCAATTCCTGCTGTACTAGCTCCAGTTTTGTTTGGCACTGGAAACATCTGCGTCTGCTCTTCTGTTTGGAACGGTTGGTTTCTTCAGGCCTGTCATTACTGTCCTCCAGTAACCGTGGTCGCTTCTCAGGGGAAGCTTCACTCTCCAGCTGTGAATCTGTTGGGGTTTTTTTTCAGGAAAGATATTTTAGTTAGGTTTTTCTTTAGTGAGGCCTCTGGTCTACTCATAGGATTAATGAATACAATTTGCAATTTGCATGTAGACTCACTTGCAGACAGTGTGTTTTAATTCCTTCAAATACACACACTCTTAATCATCAAAACAGGTACTTGGTCAAGAACCATTTTCAGCTTTGCTCCCCCAAACATCCCTTACTGATTTCATAAAGACAGAATTGTATAACCCTTCCTGGTTGTAGCTCTGACTGTGCCAGCATGTGAAGAGAGAACACCAGCACAGGCAACCTTTGTTTTTCAGCTCATTTACAGAACCTTTTATACAGCTTCATCCATTGCTCCCATACAAACCAGTGATGACTGTGATGAAAAAACAATTGAACACAAATTCAGACTGTTTCCTAGCTGTGCAGGAAAGAGATTTTTAGAACACAGTTTGCTAGCTGAAGCTGCAATATCCAAACGAAGGTACATGAAAGCACCATACTGTGCATCCCTCTCACTACAAGGATAACAATCTAAATGTAAATGATTATACACAGACAAGATAAGCTAAGAAACATGTACACGCTGCTACAGGCTCAGAGGGTCTCTTTAAAACCAGAGAAGACACTACATATTTTAATAACCTTATTTGTAATGTTTTCCTCTCTTGGGAAAATGCTGTTCTCCAGAAAGAGCAGAGATAGAAAAATCCATTTCTTTATGAAATTGTAAATTGAAAGGTGCTTGAGGTAAATCATCTATAAGAAAAGGGAAGCTAATATTCAATACACTAGTAATATTGAGAATACTACAGTGAGTAAAATATGTTTTTCCCCCCAAACCTACTAGCTTCAAAAGATTAAGTGGGCATGCGCCTCAAGTGAGAGCCAAGTGACTAGAATGCTCAGCTACAATCTATGAGGTGGGAAAAGAAGCAAGATTCTGTCCCCATAATTTCTGCCAATATTGAGACATCTGGGCAAAACTCACACCACAGGCTTGGAGGTCTTTTCTTTGCCCATATTTGACCATAGTTGTGATATCCCTGGAGCCTATTCCACTCCTTATCCTGTCAAAGGAGAGGAGTCTCTAGGCAATCACATTATATAGATGCCTTGTTTCTTTAGTTTGTCTATTGGGATTAAATCCACTCTATAATATCTTACTTGCACTATCATCTGAGTTAATGAGCTCTTATGTGTTATGTGAGAGTGATCTTACTAGTGCACTGACCTACAGCTACAAGCTTCTAATTCCTATTCAAGAAACACAGAGAAGTAGCACATTCATTCCTAGAACTTGGCACTGAAACCAAAGTAATAATATGGTGTGGAGTTAAGATTTGTTGACACACCCTCCCTATTAGTACTGTACATCTTAATTTATTTTAGCCAAACATTACATTTGTTAATAAAGACAAGAGGACATTGATTTCAGTAATCAAAAATTGGTAAAAAAAAGATAATCAAAATTAGCCTTTTACTATAAAAGGAGTTGAGGCACAGATATTCCATTGAAACTACTGAAAAACTGATAGATCGTTGATTACAAATACTGGAAGAGTTGAAAAAAAATAAAAATAAGATGTGTAAAGACCTTAAATGGATAACAACAGACATAAGAAGGGAACTGAACAAGCTGAGCTAAAAACAGATTAACGGACAACATGCCCCAGATGCAGAAAGAAGTCGATAATTTGAAAACAAAAAACTCAAGGCTGGGGAATGATTGTTTATCTTAAAGAATGCTGTATAGGATCAACTGATGCCAGAAGTCAAAACTACTAAATCCATTCATGGAATTTCCCCAGCACGTGCACTTTGTAATAATGACTTGTTGAGTTTGGTAAAGTTTATTAAAATGTATGCACTCTTGGCTCAGGGATCCCAATTGTTTCAGATTCCGGTCTGTCAGGGTGGGAGACAGAAAAGCACTTCTTTCCCTAAATAAAGCTGGATCCTTGATTAACTAGGCGACTAAGGGTTAGGCACAGGGGCAATGGAGTTATCTGGCTTTTCCTTGTAGATTTGGGGAATTTCTGCTCTACCACACGGCGCCTCAAGGTTTCCTCAAAGTTCTTACTTCCCTCACATGGTTTTTGACACCTATATGAAGCTGCTGAAGTGAGGCTATTATTTTAGTTTTATTTTGCAATTTTTTCTCATTCAGGTGAGGCTGCAGAGGTACTGGGCCATTCTCTGAACTCAGTAATGACCTGGATTGGGAGGGAGACTGACTCCTGATAAAATGGAGTGCTGTGGGGTGATGGGTCCCAGGTCTGAGAAGTTGGAGAACATATAATGTTGGATAGGGTTGAAAAATCCTTGAACAAGTGTGCAGCCTGGGATCCTCTTGGAAATGTTTGTCAACTATTGGCCCAGGTAGGTTTGGTAACTCAAGCAACTATTAGTGTTGGCAGGTTTGCCAGATGAGCTCTGTCCTGGACAAGAGATAGTCTGGCTATGGTAGCTCAGGTTGCAGTAACTCCTAGTTGGAACCAAAACCCAGTGGATACCAAGGATCCTTTGTATTTATATTACAGCAGTCAGCACACTCAACTGGCCATGAAAACATTTGGAAAGAGTTACCCAGTGCAGAATTTGCATCTAGAATTTTGACTGCTTGTTTAAGTACAATTAGGTAGAGTCATACTATATTCTTTTTAAAGGTATTATCTTACAAAGTTTCTAGTAACTCTGCATTTTAAACCCAGTCACAGTTTTAACTGCTCTTAATTCATGTACCAATGTTTTGCTACATTTCATGATATTGTAGTGCAGTGTAGTGTAATTTTTGTATTGTGCCCTGAAACCCACTTTGGTAGGTGAAATGATGTTTTAATTCTTTTAAATGAATAAATGCATCTGTGAAGAAAGGAAATGTGCTATGTTGAGTGTGCTGACTGCTATAATATAAAACAATGGATCCTTGGTATCCACTGATTCCAGGACCCCCTTTGGATACCAAAATCCATGGATGCTCAAGTCCCATTAAATGAATGGGGTAGTGAAATTGTGTCCTTTATATAAAATAGTAAAATCAAAGTTTGCTTTTTGGAATTTATACATTTTAAAAATATTTTGAAGACATGGATGGTTGAATCCACAATAAAGAATTCAGGGATATAGAAGGCCAACTGTATAAACTCAATATACACAGGAAATAATGAATTTTCTGTTTTAGATTTCTAAGGAAGCAGATTCTTTTAATTGTAGGCACTCTGAAGAATCGAGGTGGGAAAGAGTTATGAAGTAAGGGAGGGGAACAAAATTTTACTGTAGTCTTGAGGGGAATGAGCAATTTCCTTAAAAATGTTTTCCCCCCAGCTGCAACTAGCATTTGTTCATACTGTCACTGTTCATGTCTTCATTGTTTAATGTTCTCTCCACATAATTTCCAAATAAACTATGTCAAAACTGTCACTACCAAATTTCAGTCTCCCGTAATCTCCTGCCACAGCAGCATTTTCAGACTGTACATACATTGTTTCACTAACAGCACTGTGGCACTTTTCTGATAGTTCACAGAATTGTTCTTCTCCATGAAGATAAGCAAGTTGAAAACATCCAAGGAAATATGTAAATAGGAAAGAAAAGGATATAAAGTGCCAAGGAAGAGAAAAAAAGCTCCTCCATTTTTACTTGCTTCTCAAGCAAAAGCAACAGTTAGTTTAGTATCTTGCATGATGGCAGTATTAGACACACCATCAGTTTCCCACCCACTTCCACCCCCAGAGCTATCACATGAAGACTGACATTTAAGATTCCTACCTGTGCAAACATCAGTAAGGGCATTAAGCAATGAATCTTCAAACAGCTCATGCTATACACTATTAAAAAACAAACTTTATGCCATCAAGATATAAATCCATCAAGAATTCAGCACACTAGGCATGGGTTAAAGAAAGTAGTAGTAGGAAGGGAAGAGGAGAGAAGCAGGCTACCAAGAGTCCCAAGGAGGTCTCAAATGTACACAGAACAGCATCTCTTTCACACTATACAATTATATAATTGCCACGGCCTCATTCTATGGAATGCTGGCATTTATAGTTTCATGAGATATTTAGAATTCTCTGCAAGAAAACTTCAGTGTCTCAGCAAAGTACAATCAATCAGGATTTCAGCGGTACCAGTCATAGCAGTTCAAGTGGAATCATAGTGTTATAAATGTGGAAGAAATGAGATCATGGGTGTAGGGAGAAAAAAAGGTGACCAGAGTAACAGCAAACAAATAAATCTGGCCTATGAAAACACTGTGTAATTTGTTTAAGCCAAGATAAATTTAGCCATGTACATACTGGCAGTAAGAAACATATAAGAATCCTTAAGTGAAATGTGTTTGCCTAGCTTATCCAAAAATATTTGTCTACAATAAGTACTGTTTACATTTGCAAGTGTGCAACATTTAGCACACACAAAATATTTCCCTGAAGCCTTAATTACTACAGATTTTGAACTGTGGAAACAAGTTTTTTGCTAGGTATGTTATGAATTTTAATGGTCAATCATATTATTGAAAGCTTAATTTTCAGGTAATTATGAGAAGTTTTAACTATAGGAAGGACAATTTTTCAAAGTTCTTGTTTAGTTTCCTGTTATCCAAAAACTTTTCTCTAAGAGAATGCAAAGGTATTCCCAATCTAACTGCTAGCACCTTCTATTATTTCTTACAATCCATCTTCCGAATTGAATATACTCAAAATGGTCTTTTATTTACTATAGAGAATTAAAAATGTGCTTTAAAAAAAAATAAACCATTCTAAAATATTATACTTAAATTTCGTTTGAATTACTTTTCCAATGACAAATGCTATTTTTTCATGGAAACAGCCTATTTAGTTTATTAAACTTCTTCTTAACAACAAATTACTCATAAGAAAGGCTATGTTGCTGACTAAGAGAAATTTATAATACTCTGCCACTGACTTAAAGTACCCCAGAGGAACAGCTTTATAACTGCTAAATCAATGATATACCAACCATGACACGATTATTAAAAATTAAGCACATAAAAATTGTTCTACAAAACTATTTTACAACTGAACAGAATATATGAAGACAAAAAATAGGATTTAGAGTGCTTGTACTTTAGGACGATGGTTAAGATTGTGACCATCATTTACTTCCTAAATATTTTTACCCTAGACTTGTTGTGCTATCATGCATCCTAGCACTGTGGCAGGGTCATGTTCCAAGATGATAATATTACAATATTGCTAGCCACAACCTAACTTAGTGTTGGTGTAATAATTATTAGGTTGGGGGAATTAAATAATCTCTTCTCTATTGTTAGATTTAGCCTAGCGAACAATAAAATAATTTCTTCTCTGTCAATGGCATCCAATGTCTTAAGCACATAACATTGTGAAACTCTGAAGGCAAGGGCAGGGTGCTGGTATGAATATAAATCCCTAAACATCGGGATCGGAAAGTATGTTCCTCCCTTTCAGGGTGGTTTACTACAGTTGCTTTTATGATTTAGGAATGAAATTAAACTGCCATATCTACTGTCAGAATTAACTTTAACTGTTTTGTCAAGTAAGCTAGGCAACTTTGTCTCAAAATGAAACTCTGGGCAATCTCATACCAAAATTTGTTTATACCTAAGACAGCTTGTGTTTTGGATATGAGCTAACTATGTTTAATATTGTTATCAAGTAGAAGTTTCACAAGGAGAAAACAGAGCCAGTCTGTTCTTACCTGAGCAAAGAACTAAGAGTAACTGTCTTAAGAGGGAACTTTATAGGAGGAAGGAAAAGATGCCATTAGAAGATGAGTTTGCTATGTATGGTCAACTACTCTGGGGATTTAAAAATCTATCAATATGTATAAACATACCTTTTAAGTATTACGGAGTATGCAAGGATGGGGAGACAGAGGAGGCAATAACCCAAATCACGTTTGGTAAACTGAATTTCTCAAGGAAGATTCTTTAAATGACCCATATTGCAAATTTTGTAACCTGCAGAACTCACAGAAAAGAGCTTTGGTTGTGAATGTGAAGAGGTAAAGAACAGCTTGTAGTAGAAAGGTATCTTGATTCATTTGTAGCAAACCTGGATTGTTTGGGAACATTCATCCATTATGGACATGTTTCTTTTTGAAGAGGTTACTACTTTTGAGAAACTATATGTAATTATGATTGATAAGACACTAGTCAGCTGAATCACTCATTGATAACTACACCACATGTAGTCGCCTCCTTCTGTATAATCCACCCCACGCACTCAGGTCTTCTGAGAGGAATTTGCTACAGCCTATAAAAACTAGATTGTCTGCAACCACCCAGAGGAATTTTTCAGTGACCGCTCCCAGATTATAGAACAGCCTGCCAGTGGAGATCCATCACATTACCAGCTTAGACAGCTTCAAAAAGCTGTTTAAATGGATCTCTTCCGGCAGGTCTTACCCGAATAGATTACCAGCCACCCAACTAGAACTTGTTCCCTTTGAATCTGCTATAATTATGGTCTTTTTTTGTTGTTTTTAAGGTAGGTTTTAAATCATGATTGTTTAATTGTTATATTAAGGAGATGAGATATTGGGATTTGAATTGTATTGTTTTAACTTGTAAGGTGGGATAGAAATAAAAATTTTATTTATTTAATTTTTTATTGTATTTATTATTATACATGTAGGAAAGAGAAGCTGCAGAACTGCACATTCTAGACTTTTTTTAAAAAAATGTGTGAATCTTTCCTTTTACATACCTTGATGAATATAACAAGGGGGAATCTATAACCAGAATAATTATTTCCAACTCATGAAGGAGGACTTTGTATTTCAGGATTCAGTTCGCTCCTACTACTAGGTAATGTTGTAAATTTGGCTAAACCACTGCTGAACCATGCCCTGGTAAACCAGACAAGAACTAACGCTAGACTGAATTTATGCCACTTCAGTGTTAAAGATTATAGATATGACAGTTTCGCCCCCCAAAATTATGTGTTTTTTTTTACAGTCAAGTGATTTAAATGTCAAAACACAGCTTGGTGAATACAGTGAGCCCTCCATATCCACTGATTTTTTTATCCATAGATTCAAGCATCCACGGATTGATAATATTCCATATATATATATATATATATATATAT
>NC_056522.1:53678983-53700926 GCF_019175285.1 Sceloporus undulatus
ACATTCTGTTCATTACATTATTATTGTTGTTGTTGTTGTTCTTTATACAGTGGTACCTCGGGATACGAAATACCCAGGTTACGAAATTTCCGGGATACGAAAAAATCCCATTGGAAATAATTGTTCCGGGTTACGAATGTGTTTTCGGGTTACGAAAAAAATTTTTGGTGCTTTTCGGCGCTTTTTCGCACGAAACGCGGCTTTTCCCCATTAGCGCCTATGGCAATTCGGCTTACGAAGGCTTTTCGGGTTACGAAAGCGGCCGCGGAACGAATTAATTTCGTAACCCGAGGGAGCACTATATATATATATATATATATATATATATATATATATATATATTCAGACAAGCAAACCTTGACTTTGCTATTTTATATAAGGGACACCATTTTACCATGCCATTGTATTTAATGGGTCTTGAGCATCCACACGTATTTGGTATCCACAGTGGCTCCTAGCACCAAACTTCAGCGGATAACAAGGGCCCACTGTAGTTTAATGGTGTAAGAAAGACATTTGGACTTTATCAATTCTAAGAGAGAACTTCACAGGTGGGTATCAAAAACACTGTAAACCCCTAAAAGAAAGAATCAGAAGTCAATGGAAAACTAGATGGTGGTATGTAACAGGCAGCTTAGAATTGTTTAAAAATAAATAAATAAACACTATGTTCAGTGTAACCCAAGGTTTGCTGAAGTATAAAAAACTCTTTAGGAAAAGACAAAATTGAGAGGGCAGTTCAGATGCCAATTATTTTAAATGTACAGTAACCATGGAATTTTTGCACTCTTTTTAGTGCAACTCTGGGGAATCCAACATTATATTATACAGGGCACTTTGCCACATCTCGGCAAGAAAGAAATGAGATCTGTCTCTTTCTCTTCAAAATATGGAAATATGGAAGAGGCAATACAAATGGCATTGGAATTAGCTTGGAAAAGAAGACAGTAACATTCCACCAACATCCATCATGCTATCCTGGACCATTATCATTTCATAGCCTCTATTAGCCTTTGCTGTGTCAAGTGCAAGCCCTGGGCACTTTATCCTGTTTATAATTGCTGATGAACAGTAATAAGGCCTCTATGCCTCAGCTCCTGCATGTTCCACTTCAGTGCCCACCTATTAGGTAATAACTTTTATTTACAGCCTTGCTTGATGTGCTGTTCTGTTAGGACAACTCAGAACTGAGAAGGTAAAAAAAGGAGGGGGGGTCATTAATGGCACTGTCACTCCAGGATGTACAGCACACCTTTGTTCTATCACAACACACCTTCCAGTGAAAAGGCCGAAAGATAGCTGGATTTGTAACATAGTGTCCTCCACCAGTCAAACACTGAAGATCTTCTTAAAGAGCACTTTAAAGGTCAACTCAACAACAAAACTCTCTCCAAGTTGTTTTTATAATAAAAAGTGTCACTAACCGTTTTTACATTTTTATCACTGCAGAGCAATGGAATATTAATTAATGGTAGGACTAAAGTTTTTGTCCTTGCTGGACACATTATGCGTAATAAAAATATGAGCACTGAAGAGGAGGCTTAAACATAGAACCAAACCAAATCCAATAAACTAGTCACCGGATTTGTTATTTCCACTACACTTACTTCTACCACTCAAAATGAACAATCAAGTTGAGAAGCATTTAAAGTTGTTCATCTCCTCCCCCATCTTGCAAGATAAAACCTTCCAGTTAACAGCCGACTACTGTGGACTTATGTGATATACTTAAAATCTACATAAAATACAGGATGCCCGTGCCATATGAGGGCTTGCCAGATGTGGACTTGACGTCATGCAGACGACGAGCCCCCATTAAATGAGTGGCGTGCCCGTGGCATGTGCACAGTGCAGTGCACAGGACAGCACCACCATTGAAAACAACAGGACTTGAGGTCCTGTGGTATTTCTTTTATGCGTGTGTGTGTGTGTGTCTGGAACCTACCCCCTGCAAAAATTGAGGGTCCACTGTAGTATGTTTCAATTAGAGTAGACCCACTAAATAAATGGAGCTTACATAAATGCAGACATACCAAGCTTCTATTGCTATGCAGTGAATCTACTCTAATTACGAATAATAATGAAATGTTGGTAACAGAATATATTGTGGTTTTAAGAGGAAGACTATTTCACCTCCTAAAATAGACAATGAAAAGCCATTGCTCTTAAAGAAAAACAGGCTTGATAGCAGTTCTTCCAAATGGAAAAGAAAAAAAAAAAAGGGTGGAATTTTTCCTTCCAATAAGAGGAGTGTAATGCACTTCCCATTGTAACTCCTTCTATTGATAATTTGCTTTCCTCCTTGTAGGTCTGAAGTTTTGTGATTATACCAAATGCTCATATTTTCAAATGCATACTTTTAAAACATCAAATACACATATGACCTCTGTTTTTACGCAGTGCAAACAAACCTGTGGGAATCACTATTATGAAATAAATTAGCCAACTCAGTTTTTAAAAGAGAAACTAACGAATGAAGTTTTCTGGGCAATGTTGTTCAGAGTGCTTTTGCCATTGTCATCCTCTGAGGCTGAGAGAGACTGACTCACCCATATTTCTATAGCTGAGCACGGATTCAAACTTTGGTCCCACAGTCCTGAGCCAACACCCAAACCACTACACCACACTGCCTCTTGATAGGACTACTATAACATGATAAAATTTTGCATTCCCTTGATACTCTGGGGTGGGTTGGCAACATAGCACACAGAAACTAGTATATAAAGAAGAATTGTAAGACAAAGGAGGTAAGGGCAATGGAATACATTAGGAGTCAACTAAAGGATAATGACTGTAAGACTAAAAATGAATACTGACTACGAAGTTCATGTGCAGACATGGAAAATTACAACAAGCCTCAGAGAAGATAGCTTTCTCATCTACCACCACTGCAGCAGTGGAATCTCACTCAGTTGAATTGTTCTGGAAAGGGAAAGAATTTGTATCCAAGCTATGATCAAACAGGGAAAGAAGCTGTGATGATTTTCCTAAATCTCTTGCTATTGGAGATGCATTGACCTGCTCATAAATATAAGTCTGAGCCAATGAAACAATGGTTTCTTGTAATTTTAGGCTAGTTCCTCTCAAGGACACAATTGGAAACACCATCACATGATTTAGATGCTTCATCTCTTAGGAGGAGCATAGAATTTTGCAGAAATAAGCACTTCATTTCAGGACAGAAACGTACAGTGGGCCCTCTCCTTACGCGGGGGATCTGTTCCGGATCCTCCCGCATAAGGGAAAATATGCCTATGCTTGAGCCCCATAGGAAATAATGGGGCGCGCACATGTGACACAGAAGCGCTGTTTTCCTCCCCAAGCGGCTTCCGCGTAAGCTGGAAGCTGTGTTAAAATGCATCCATGCATGGCGCAGTGCACTGTACTTCCTCTATAGAAAATGATAGTTATTTGCTTGATAAATCTTACAACAGGGGAAGTTTAAATGTTTCCCTTTCTAGTGAAGATAATCCAACATGGGAAGGAAAAGCAACAGCAAGTATATCTGGATGACACAGACTTCCTCAAAATTTTTCAGTTTGTTCTAAAGCAGTTTTAGGAGGCTATGGTTGAGAAAGTAAACAAGCTAAAACTGAATCTAGGCAAGATGGAGGTCCAATGCTTTAGAGTTGTTCCTCAATCTCCACTTTAATCTAACATATCCAGGTGACAGGAATGATCATGAATCTCTTTTGACATCTTCCTAAGGTGCTGTACAGACGGTCGCCATGGGGCGCCGTCGTTACATGCGAGGAGCAGCACTTCCAGACGGCCATCGCCCCTCGCATCTGACGAGGGCATAAAAAATGGCGGTGCCCTGTACAGATGAACACCGCCATTTCGACGTGACAGACGCTTAGCGTCCGCACGTCGCAGCGCCATTATGACACCGGGAGTGCACCATTGGTGCACTGTGGTGTCATAATCGCCCCGCAATAAGAACCCGCTTTTTGCAGGTTCTTTTTGCTGCACGAGGAAGCCGCACAGTTTGTCCGCTGCGGCTCCCTCACGCAGCAAAACAGGCCGTGGATAGACAGCCCTTTTTGGGTGGTCTGTATTCCGGCGAAGTAAGCTTATGCCTGCTTCTGGAAAAGAGGGTTCTTGCCATATTGATTCATGCTTCTGCAACTGCTAGGATAAACTTTAGTAACATAGTCTGCATGAGGCTTCCTGTGCTAATGACTGGAAACCTTAAACTAGAACAGAATATTTCTTTTTGGTAGAAGGTGGGAAATGGGAACATACTCAGTATGTTCTGTAACAATATTGTTTACCAGTATACTCCTGGCCACAATTCAAAGTGCTGGCATTTCAAGCCCTTTGTGACTGAGATCCACATACCTAAGGAAGTATTTCTTCTCACTGTCTATGCTCTCTGGGATGTTATCTGCTTTATGCATAAAAATGGAGATCATCCAAGAGATCTCATGAATGAAAAACACATGTTTCAAGATGTCTGGGTGATGTTTTACTCTTAAAAAGCTCTGTGCATTTTATTCAATTAATATATTAATAATAATAATAATACGTTTTATTTATAAACCGCTATTCCAATTAGATCATAGCGGTGTACAAAAAAGATCAATACACAGAGCAACACAAAATACAATAAACAATATACAATACATAGTTAAAACCACTAAAACATTACACATTAAAACCACTAAAACAAGACCAGGCCAGCTAAAATACTTGAAGATACTGTACATCAGGGGTAGGCAACCTGCGGCCCGTGGGCCGGATGCGGCCCAGCGAGGCCTTGGGACCGGCCCTGCCCGGTCCTGCCACCGATTGCAGCTGGGGCCTTTAGGGGGCAATTGTCTATAGAAGCCTCAGAAACATGCATTTATATTAACATTTTTTAAAAAATCAGCAAATTTTTTCGCGTGTCCTCAATTTTTTTTTTAAAAAAAGTGTCTTCCATTTGAAAATTTTGTCCTACATTTGTCCTGGTTTATTTATATATTTAATTTTTTTAAAAAAATTATTTAATTATTTTTTTTGGCTTCGGCCCCCCAGTTGTCTGAGGGACAGCAACCCGGCCCCCAGCTCAATAAGGTTGCCTACCCCTGTTGTACATTATAGGGGAAGGATCGCATTAACAAGGGACGTCAGGGAAGGCATGGTGAAATAAAAAGGTCTTCGATCTCTTTTTAAAGAGGTCTAGGGAGGTGGCGGCGCGGAGTTCCTTGGGAAGGGTGTTCCAGATCCCAGGTGCCGAGATAGAAAAGCTCTCTGTGAGGTAGACACATATCTAGACGAAGGGATCCTCAGCAAATTCTTCCTAGATGACCGGAGTGTGCGGGGTGGACTATATGGGGAGAGGCAGTTCTCCAAGTACCCTGGGCCCAAGCCATTTAGGGCTTTATAGGTGATAACCAACACCTTGTATTGTGCCCGGAAGCGAACTGGCACAGCCTTCTTCAGGGGCCTTTAACTACGTGTCAACGCTATGAGGTTTGTAAATAAGTGATTACAAGTTGGACTTCCCCATAATAACTTCAGGGCTATGAAATGTCCTGCTTGATGAGCTGGAGCTTTGCAGTGAATTTGTGAAATATACTTTCTTTGCAAGTCTTATTGTTGCTCAATGGACATTGTACTCTTGTGCTGCTAATTCCACATTTCTTAACAGTAGCTTTTAATTGCTTTATTATGTTGGCATACCCTGAGAACGAGAGGTGGAATTGAAAGATGTTGGGCATATTTTGGATGCAAAAACCCTGGGTTACTTTGGCTTTCTATGTAACCAACTGTCATGAATCATTCATTCAGAGTGATAACTCACAAAAGCTTGATTCTCAATACACAACCTTTAAAAATATTGGTCCCTCCTTCAATATGTACCCTAATAATGTGTAAAAAAAATAAATATAATAAAAATAAAGATTACCTGACTCACAGGATCTTTTGGTTGCTGTAGTTAAGGAGACATGAGCTGTATCTGTGCGTGGCCCACCTGAGAACAGAACACAGACAGCCAAATCACTTTTCTATTTCTATACTGATAATCAAGAACAGGCTTACATCCCGTATGTGTGCATGTAACGTAAACTTGTGTAAGACACACTTTAAGTGCCAATGTGGTGTAGTGGTTTGAGAATTTGGAGACTATGGAGACAAGGGTTCAAATCCAGACTTGGCCATGGAAATCCACTGAGTGACCTTGGGCAAGTCACACTCTCTCATCCTCAGAGGAAGCCAAGGGCACATCCCTCTAAACAAATCTTGGCAAGAAAATCCTGTGATAGTTCATTTTAAGGTTAACGTAGGTTGGACTTGAAGGCATCCAACAACAACAACAAGGCACACAGCTATAATATAAGGAGCAGAAAATGTTTTAACAGGAGTTCTCTATTCCTACACCAACCATTCAATACATTGGCTAGCAGCCAAATAATAATCAAATTTAGTTCTGTGACTTCAAGACACTTTTTGACATCTCTCAATCAGTTGCCCCCAGTTGTGCAGTTTGTATAACAGTACTGCAAGGAATCAGCTTTGAGAAGAAAGCAAATGAAAAACTGTATTGGACTATCAGTATGTAAAGGGATCTTGTAGCACCTTTGAGACTAACTAAAAGAGAGAAGTTGGTAGCATGAGCTGTTGTAGACTTGAGTCTACTTTCTCAGGTGCATGGGTTAGAGTAAAAAGTCCTTGTTAAAACTGAACTTGTCACCTCATCGCCACAATCACAAAGTTTTACATTCCTATGGGCATTCTTGCACAAAAACTACTTATATAGGTCCATGCCTGGACATGCCACTCTACACCATGCACCTGAGGAAGTAAACTCAAGTCTACAAAAGCTCATGCTAACAACGGCCCAGGACAGACGGGTGCAATGGGGAGCCATCGTCATGTGTCAGGGGCGGCGCTTCCAGATGCCCCTCGTCCGTAACGAGGGCGTCAAATGGCAGCGCCCTGTACAGATGGGCGCTGCCATTGACGCAATGGACGCTTAGCGTCCGCACATCATGATGCCATTGTGACATCGCGAGTGCACCATTGGCGCACTGCAACATCACAATCGCGCACCGCAAAAGCGGTTTTTTTTGCTGCGTGAGGAAGCTGCGTAGTTTTACGCTGCAGATTCCTCGTGCAGCAAAACAAAGCGCGGGCAGACTGCTCTTTTTAGGTGGTCTGTACCCCACCAACTTCTCTTTTTCAGTTAGTCTCAAAGGTGCTACAAGATGCCTTTCCATACTGATTTTCCAGACTATGTGGAAAAAGACGGATATGTCTTTGAATTCTACAGGACTAATTCTATAGCCCTTATGTGAACTCATACAGATCATAAGATCACACAATTGTAAACAAATACTAGAAAGTGAAAAACCATTTTTAACCAAAATATTATATTCAGATTTTATCAAGTCACTTTTTAAAAAAATCAAATTCATAAAAAATATCTAATACTGATGATACCATACTAATTACTAATAGAAAGCAATTGTTACACTGACATTCAAGAGGGTAGCCTAATTTCTTTAAAAACTGACAGTTAAAAATCTTGTAAAGGATTACATATTGTTCAGGTGTCAGTAAAATATACCAAAACAAGCCATCATATTTATATGTTGTATGCATTCAAGTTGTTTCCAGCTTATGGTGACCCTAAGGCGAAATTATCATGGAGAAGGGGCTTCTTGGCAAGATTTATTCAGAGCGGGTTTGCCATTGTCTTCCTTTGAGGCTGACTGGGTGTGACTTGCCCAAAGTCACCCAGTGGGTGCCCATGCCAAGCAGGGATTTGAACCATTGTCTCCAGAGTCCTTTATTGTTTTTGTTGTTGTGTGCTTTCAAGTCATTTCCAACTTATGGCAACTGTAAGGCGAACTTATCATGGGGTTTTCTTGGCAGGTTTCTTCAGAGGTTTGCCATGGCTATCCTCTAAGGTTGAGAGATTGTGACTTGCTCAAGGTCACTCAGTGGGTTTATATGGTCGAGCTGGAATTCAAACCCTGGTCTCCAGAATCCTAATCCAACTCTCAAACCACTACACCATGTTGGCTCTGTTGGACAGAGCCCTAGTCCAACACTAAAGCCACTACATCATCCTGGCCCTCATTTATATATGCAAACATCAAATACATAAACAATGTACTTATTAAAACCAACATTACCTATGCAAAATAAACTGGCTATTAGTTGCTGGTAATAGTTTTACACTGTGTAACAGCCTTAGACACGCATCACAGAACAATTCTCTGTAGAGCTTGTTAAATCAACCACTTAATAATTATTTAATATATTTCAATAAGGCATACATCTCAGCACTTAAACTAAAATGAATTCACAGCAAATGTGACTGGAAATACTAGTGCACTGCAGTTTTGATAAAAGGATTGTTATAATGAAATAACCTACAGTTAAGTCATTGAGGTAAAAGGTAAATATCAGAGATTCAACAACCGGATGTAAAAACAAGTAAAGAAAATAGATGGTAAAAACAGGTCTCTTGATATGTGGGTGGGCCTATGCAGTTATTATTGGTGCTTGGTATACACACACACACACACACACAGAGAGAGAGAGAGAGAGAGAGAGAGAGAAGTCAGCAGAGTTAACAACAGGAAAATCGTCATGACACAATATGACAAACTCTGAATTTCATGAATGAGCTGCTTGCTAGTCCGCACTTGCCTCTTTCTGAAGCAAGAACCATTAACAAATGAGCTTTATCATGTTCTATGAACATAGGCAGGTACCCTTCTCTAGTTTGTTTCTTTTCTAACAAACCGAGACACAAACCAAATGGGGGAGGGAACAAATTCTTTTCCTGAAAATGAAAGAAACCAGAGAAAGGTAGTGTCTTGCATTTGCAGAAAAGAACAATGGAGCAAAATTCTGCGGGTTGTTTAGCTCTCCCCACAGCAAATGGGAGTTACTGAGAAGTCAGAATTCCTAGGGATTCCTGGCTTGATCATTGTAAGAGTGTGATCTATAAACCAGGAAGTTTCAAATTCAAGTATCACAACAGCCATTATAGACGTCAGTAACTATTCTCTAAATTCCCTACTTGTAACATATTTTTTTCTTATCCTACAGGATAAGCAGACATTCTGTGCAATCTTAACCACCATGTGATATACACTTTCTTTCCAAGATGCTCCCAAACACAACATGCACAACACACTTCTCATGAGGAAATGCCTCAACATAATTTATTCCCACTGCCACCTCACTAGTGAACCCCAGTCTTCATATACTAGAGCTAAATATTGTATTAGAAATGATAGCAAGAAGAGCCGTTTCCAAATATAACACATATGGTACCTTATTGCATTTGGTAAGATACTGATTTTGTAGCCCTCCAAAGAATTCATTAACACTTTAAAATACAATTTTAACAGACTTTCCCCACCCCACAGATCAATGTGATGCTTAACAGCATGATATGAAAAACAGTAATCGCAGTGAATCCCTTTTATAAGCATCACAGTAGTTGTTATTTCTTGCTCACAGTTTTGAAGCTTACTTGAATTATAAAGAAATGAGAATGAGATGCTTGCTAGATTAACCAATGTAGTTTAATTTGAAGAAATGCTGTCTCTTATATTTTTGTACTACCTTAAGAAATGTTTAAATAGGGTGATATGAGATTGTTCATAGAAGTTAATCATAACAATTGTTTTTATGTATTTAATCTTCATCAATAAATCAAGATACAACAATGATTTATTCAGAAATACAGAGCATGGGGGGAGATACAAAATATGGTACAAATAATCCTAAGGGTATTTTTCAGTAGCTGTGTTATCCTGCTGCTGCAAAAACAACACAGAGGTGCCATACTCTTGTGGCACCTCAAAGACTAACAAATTTATTTTAGTATAAACTTTCATAGCAACTGTTCATTCCAAGAAATGAACAGAAATGTTAGCTTAAATTGATAGATTTACATATACAGGAATGAATGGGTGGAAACAGTAAATTGAGGAAATTTAAGTGCAAAAGTAAGACAATTATAATTACCTTAACTGCCAATCTAAAGCTTCTTCTAAAGCCACTTCAACCTTTTTGAAATAATATATATATATATATATATATATATATATATATATAGCATTTTAATTCATTTTGTCATTAATTTTAACAATGGTGGCAGTTTACTATTACTTCCACATATGCTTGTGTATAGGTCAACCTCATGCATAAGTCAAGGGTAGGTTTTGGGGCCAAAAACTTGGGTTTATATGACCCATGTATACGTCGAGGGTAAAATTTAAGGACATGTAACCATGGATGTGAAGGATGTCCTATTCTCTCATCCTGCATCTTTCTAGCCTAGCTGCCCCCTCTGGAGGCAACTGGGTCGCGAAGAGACTTGGGAAGAGAGAGCTCACTCTTCTTGTATCTTCTTGCCCAGCTGCCCTCTCTGGAACCAATTAGGTTGGGAAGATGCTTGAGGAGTGAACGATTGCTGTCCCTGCCATCTTGGTAATGTATTGACTCATATATACGTCAACCCAGGTTTTTTGGGTCATTTTTGCAGTATGACTTTTTTAATTTATACACAAGTATATAGGGTAGATATCTTTATAAACAGCAATGAACACCAGGACCTAAATACTCTAAAGACACCAGATCTCATCTGACCTTGGAAGCTAGGAAGGATCAATTGTGGTTGATCCTCAGATACGAGGCCACCAATGAATACCAGTTGTGGTAGAAAAGAACTGGCAAAACCACTACTGAGTATTCCTTGCCCAAGAAATCCCTAAAAAATTAATGGGGTCACAATAAGTTTACAAGTGACTTAAAGGCGCTTTCTCATGATTCTATGTACAAAAACACACACAGAGTATTCTTGCAACATAAAAACCTTACATCTATTTTATTAGCATTGGCCAGAATGATTATACAGTGGGCCCTTGGTATCCGCAGACTTGACATCCGTGGATTTAGGCATCCGCAGCCAGCAAGCTGCCCGTTGTCCCCAATTGTGGCACAGCTATGTGTACGCGTTGCCATTGGGGACGGAACATGAGGTCCCTTGGATTTTGGTATCCGTGGGGGGAGGTCCGGAATGGATTCCCCGCAGATACCGAGGTCCCACTTTATACAGGCTGAATATCTCTTATCCAAAAATTTAAAATTCTTTTCCTGGGTAGCTGAGACAGTGACACCTTTGCTTTCTGATGGTTCTAAGTACTAAAACTGTTCCATGGACAAAATTATTAAAAATATTTATATAAAATTACCTTCAGGCTATGTGTATAAGGTGGCTATGAAACATCAATGAATTTCATGTTTAGCCTTTGGTCCCATCTTCATGATCTCTCATTATATTTATGCAAATATTCTGAAATTCAAAACACTTCTGGTACTAAGCATTTCAGATAAGCGATACTCAACTAGTAGATAAGGGATGGAAACATAGCATGGTGGATGCTATGAGATATGGCATTAAAATAGCTAAGATTCCCCCCCAATTTTTAGCATAATTATTAGAAATATTTGTTATGGGATTCCTGATACTTTACTTTTTGGAAAATGAAAATTCAGGATCATTCACTGGGGAAAAAAAGAAAATGTTTATTCTGCTAGAAAAATTATACCATCTTTGATAAGAGGTTTTTCTTTCTTAAAAAATCAGTTGGCCCTCCATATCCATGGTTTCTGTATCCATGGTTTCAGCCAAAAATGGTTTGAAAATATTCACACACAAATAAAAAAATAAATTCAAAAAGCAAATCTTGATTTTGCCATTTTATATAAAGAGCATTATTTTAGTATACTACTGAATATAATGGGACTTGAATGGATTTTGGTATCCACAGGTGGTCCTAGAACCAAACCAAATGGTTCACTGTAAACTGTTTACATATGGTGATATATTTGTGTTTATTTTTGTGTTGGCATTGAAAATAAACTAATGAATTTAAAACAACAACAATGACAACTTCCATTCACAAAAAGCATGGTGGGTATGATGTAGACATCACTGCACTGATGAGCTGTAACTCAATCAGTGTGATTAAAAAAAAAACTTTGTTCAGGTAGCAACTTTCCTAAAGAATATTTCTGTCACGTGGGAAGAGGAATAATAACAATAAAAAACCTTTTGGCTACCATAGTAAACTCCTAGGTATCATGAATGTAATCATATGAACAGATTCACTATGAGCAGAACTGTTCTGTTACTACACTGTGCAAGGATCAAACTGAACAATATGACTGCAAATACAGTGGACCCTTGTTATACGCTGGGGTTTGGTTCCAAGATCCCCCGTGTATAATAAAATCCGTGTATGCTCAAGTCCCATTAAATATAATGACATAGCAAAATGGTGTCCCTAATAAAAAATGGAACATCAAGGTAAATTTATACTTTTTTGGAACATTTTCAAACCGTGTATGCTTGAATCCGTGTATAAAAAATCCGTGTATAAGAAGGGCCGACTGTAATGACAAATGTTTTCAGTTAAATGTTTTTAGTCATATATTCTGAAACTGAAGATTAAAGTAATTAAAGAGAGTCAGGACAGCCACTTGAAGAAGTAATTTACTTTCAAGTACTGTACCACTAGAATATATAAGAGTATACGTATGCTTTATGATGAGCATTTACAAAATCTGATTTTATATTTTACTCAAAAAGGACAGGAGCATCATTTCTTTTACAATTCATGCAAGATATTGTCTGAGCTGAATGCATGATGAATTGGATATATGATGATTATGAAATACTAAAGTACACTATCATTGAGCATCAGTGGAACACACTAGTATTGTGGAAAAAACAATAACCTGGAACTTAACACTTTATTCTAGAGTAAAATATTACAATCATAGATTTAAGCAGCAAAGTATATCCAGGGCTAGTAATGTAGAATTTCAGTACATGTTTGTTTGCACTTTACTACTAATACTGTAATAAAGAATTGCTTTATGCATTGTCTGATTTAGATTTCCCAAGAAACAGTGACTGAAACATTACAGGCAGCAGTATTTCAAGAAATTACTTCTACTTCTACTTAGAAATCAGCTGCTTGCATGAAACTTTTCCAAACTGGTTTAACATACCTGCTTGCCTGCTGAAGTACCTCACTGACAGATAGAAGCTGCTGTATGATCAACAATTCTCTTACATAAACCTACAGTTTGGACAGTTCTGAGTAGACAACTGACCCAGAATGAATCATTTTGCTATGTGACAGTCATCCACTTCCTTTTTAGAGCATCTGCTTTTATATAGTACACACTATCCAATTATCAGAGGTCTGGCATTTTACAAACTTACTGTATAAACTTACATATAAGTTTAGAAGGTTTAGTAAAAAATGGACAAAAAAACAACAACACAAAAACAAAACCGAGTCGACTTATCCACGGGTTAAATGTAGGTGTTGTACTTTAATTCTTGTCAAAAAAGGAACCATCCCCTGGTGAAAGGTCTCTCATCCATCCAGCCTTAGGGTGAGCACAAACAGTTATATCTGCTGGAATTCTGTAAGTTCTTTGGTATTGTTTTCCTTTGTTTAATCCTTCATTACATGCCCCCCCACGTTTAACCTTGACTACTCATATAAAAATCCATAATTTTGGCCCTAAAATTTGCTCTCAATTTATGCATGAGGTTAACTTATAGTTGAGTATATATGGTAATCTCAGCAAGTCTCCCAATATTATAGAGGGAAATCTGTTCCATCAGTTATCCTAATTTTTTGAACAAAATAAAAAAAATTGTTACCAACAATCTGCACCTCTTAAAGAAAGTTACTTTTTGAGAAGAATGGTAATGCTTGAAGAAAACCAAGTTCTAAGCTAGTGCTCTATGGGATTTTCACAATTACATTTGGAGATGTTAGTGTTATACTAAAGATTCAATCCCATGACTATCACTGTAAGTGAGTTGTGATGACAAATCATCTTGTGTAGATGACCACTTAAGAATGAATGCTGGTATTGTTTCCAAGTCTAGTACAGTGGTACCCCGGGATACGAATGCGCCGCCTTACGAAATTTCCGGGTTACGAAAAAAATCCATTTAAAAAAACTGTTCCGGGTTACGAAGTTTTTTTCGGGTTACGAAAAATTTTTTGGTGCTTTTCGGCGCTATTTCACACGAAATCGCGGCTTTTCCCCATTAGCGCCTATGGGTTTTTCGGCTTACAAAGTATTCCGGGTTACGAAAGCGGCGGCGGAACGAATTAATTTCGTAACCCGGGGTACCACTGTATAAGGAGACCTTTCGGGTGGTGTAGTGAAAAAAAAAAAAGATTTCTGAATGCTTTCAGTAAAAGGCCAATCTACATCAATTATTGACTGGTAAGAAAAAAAAAGTTGTCATACAATCAGCTACAAACTCAGACAGAGAAACACACATTTTGCCATCAACCCTTCGTAACTTTGCATACAGATTAACAAAAAAGTAACTTTTTGTAAGTTATTGCACTTTCATATTTCCCTCTTAATTAACATGACATTTACATAATACCACAATTAATTTTCAACGACAGGCACTGTGGACTAATTAGAAATGCATCTTCCTTTATTAAATACGTTGACAATTTCATTCCCACCATAATCTCCTTGATGAGTTTACCTTTGCAGGATTAGACATACTGATATGCCAAACTTCACATTCAGATAAAATTCTAGCTATTCAAATTAAAAGTAAAGCATCTGTAGCTACATTAATAAAAGCTTCTCTGAGCATTATTTTTGCTGTGATATATCTCCACAAGCAAATTTATGCAATTAGTTTCCTTGCCTTTGTTCATACTAACACAACACAACCCCCCCCCCCTCCAAAAAAAAAAATGCTTCAGCAGACCTCTCTTACAAATTTGCAAAAAACTTTCCAAGGTCTCAGTTCTATGGAATGAATAATGAATGATGAGAAAAGGAAATGGATGTGAGTGATTGATGGCAGTTGGTAGCCAGAACAATTTGTGGTTGCCAATGACTATCTGACAATAGGATCTCTGTATACTTTGTAGCTGAACATTTCAAAAAATATATACACAGTACTGAAAATACTTTTCTCATCCATTATGCAGTTTGACACTATACCTGAAGATAAGGTAATGCTGACTAAAGAGATGCAGATACATGTGCATATATGTCAAACAGCCATGTAATAGGGTTGGCTCCAGCTATAGATCAAATTTGTTGCTTAAAGAAATACATCACATATTAGTGCTTGATATGTTACTTCTGGACTGCTAGCTGCTCAGTACTGAACTGATGGTAGTTCGGAACTCCATATTTACAGAGCACTGTGGTCATTGTTTCCATTCAGATCTGCTACACTCGTATCTTGAACTAAGGAGCAAAACACACTGCAGAAATAATCCAGTTTGAGACTGCTTTAACTGCCCTGGTTCAGTGCTAGGGAATCCTGGGAACTGTAGTTGATTGTGGCACCAGAGCTCTCTGACAGAGAAGGCTAAATGTCTCCCAAAACTACAGTTCACAGAACTCTCTAGTATTGAGCCAGGATAGTTAAAGATGTCTCAAACTGGATTACTTCTGCAGTGTGTTTTGGACCTCAGACCGGTACTACATAGGATTAGGTCCAGAGTCACTTCCCCTCCTGTTGGTTATATACTATACTAAGGGACAATGGTTTAACCTATCTTGAAATGTAGCATCTTCTTCATATGATTTCCACAGAATCATAGAGTTGGAATAGAGACCTCAAGGTCTAACCCCCTGTCATGTAGGAACACATAATCAAAGCGCCCCCGCCAAAAAAAGATGGCCATCCAAAGAAGGAGACTCTACCACATTCCAAGGGAATGTGCTCCACTGTTGAACAGCTCTTACTGTCAGGAAGTTGAGGTGAAATCTCTTTTCCTGTAGTTTGCATCCACTGCTCCATGTCCTAATCTCTGGAACAGCAGAAAACAAGCTTGCTCCATCTTCAATATGACATACCCTTCAAACAGGGTAGTCATATCACCTTTTAACCTTTTCTTCTCCAGGCTAAACGTACCCAGCTCTCTAAGCCAGTCCTCATAGGGCATGATTTCCAGACCCTTCAGCATTTTGGTTGCCCTCCTCTGGACACTCTCCAGCTTGTCAGAACTGGATGCAGTATTCCAGGGGAGGCCTGATCAAAGCATACTGGAGTGGTACTATTACTTCCCTCGATCTAGATGATATACTAGACCATGTTAGCTACAAAAGGAAAATAAGAACCCTTTCCACCATAACCAGCATGAGGATGCAAGTTACTAACTAGGAATAATAACAGCAGCAAAAAGAACAATAACAATTCCGCCTCCTCCTCCTCCTCCTCCTCCTCCATCATCATCATGATCATATAATCTTTGTGGGCTTATTTACAATGCTCACAGACTGAATACACATATCAGAAGAACATAACATAATGAGCATAATATAGTAATAAAAAGTTCCATAACTTCTAGTTTTTTACTTTGTTACAGATAAACATATTAGAACCTTCAATGATACAGCTCCGAAGTCAGTGATTTTAAAGGACTTACAGATGTCGGCTGGCTTTTTCCAATAAGCACAGATCTTTTACAAGTGTACCCTGGGAACGTACAAAGCTAGATGTCAATTCTGTGAGTTCTCAAGCCAATCACCAAAACAGAATAGACTCACTGAATCAATAGAATTTATTTGTTGACTGACTATTCAATGGGTCTACTTTAGCTGGAGATACCAATAGGCTTCAAGACATAATCACGAGGTGTAAGGAGGAATAATGCAATAATAATGCAAACAAGATGGTAATAGTGGACACAGTAGAATATTTATATATATGTTACCTGTTTTCTGTGTTTCCAGCTATATGTGCAGTTTGGAATGCTAATCTGAAGCACTTTTAGAAAATATGCATTCTACAGAAATAGACAACTGAAACATCTAAAATATAACATTTCTGAACCTGATTTCAAAGTACTTTATACTATGAAACACTATGCTATGGGGAACTTAAATGGTTTTGTCTAGGATCTTTACAGACTGGAATCTCAAAAGATGTGACATGAACTTAGAATAGTCACTTCAAGGTGGTCTAGAGAAAATATAAGCAAGAGTCTGGAAATCTACCTATATCCTGAATCTATCCATGACTGTACATAATTGGAAGAGACATGCCTAATTTATTTACATAATCAAGTTTGAAAAGGGCCATGAATTAGAACCCCAAACATACAAGAAATAAAAGTGAGGGAAGCTAAATCTTAATGGAAGTCTCCAGAGATACTGCTTTCATTCTGTATATATGGATAACTGTTAGCTGCAGTTTGGATACTTTTAGTTGCTCAAGATTCAAAAAAAAATTACAATATCTTATATTATTATAATTATTTAAATGAATTAAAATTTTTAAAAATCAGATTCTTCATGAACACATTTTAATCCAATCTCTTCCTATCAAAGATGTAAAAAACTGTTCCATATTTCATGTGTCTCCTGTAAGGAGTGTATTAACACAGAGTACTGAGATGAAGGTAATTGTGTCAACACAATTCATTTTGCATTGGTATTCCCATATGTAACAAGCATACAATGCTCCCCTTCTTACAATGGGATCACTGATTTAAAAAGCTTTATGGTCAACAGAATTCAAGAATTATTCCATGTAACAAACACAAGCCTTATCTGGGTTCCCTATAATCACTACCATTTGTTAGTGGTTATATCTAGATTTAAAAAGATGTTCACGAAGTGGAACCGTTGTCAAGGCCATCTGAAATGTGACCACGTGGTTTTCAGACTATTTGGGGCTTCATTTACCATATATACTCAATTATAAGTCGATCTTATGTATACGTTGAGGGCAAGTTTGGGGGCCAAAATTATGGATTTTGATATGACCTGTGGATAAGTTGAGGGTAAAATTTAGAGGCATATAGCAAAGGACCTAAAGGATGAACAAAGCAAACCAATGTCAAAGAACTTACAAAATTCCAGCTGACATAAATCTTTGTACTTGCTCTTAAGGCTAGATGGCTAGAGGTGGTCAGTGCTTTCAGGACAGATTATACTCTTGCTTTTCATCAGAGGATGGTGAAAATGTACAGTATTTACACTGACCCGTGGATAAGTCAACTCAGTTTTTTGGGGTCAATTTTTTGACCTAAATTTCTAGACTTATAGGTTAAAAATTCAATGAGGCAAACCTCTGTTCCACAAGAGATGTGCGAAAGAGAGACATCTCTCCCCTAATATAAGATATGTGCCAGGAAGCTGCAACCAACAATGTCTGAAAGTTCATAACAACATCACAATTCATGTATTTCCTCAGGGTACACGGGCAAAAATAGCTGTTGCCATGCATTAAGGCAGGGGTAGGCAACCTTTTTGAGTCGGGGGCCGGGTTGCTGTCCCTCAGACAACTGGGGGGGGCCGAAGCCAAAAAATAAATAATTAAATAAAATTTTTAAAAATTAAATAAATAAATAAACCGGGACAAATGTAGGACAAAATTTTCAAATGGAGGGCACTTTTTTTTTTAAAATGCAGGACATGCAAAAAATTTTGCTGATTTTTAAAAAAATGTTTATATAAATGCATGTTTCTGAGGCTTCTATTGACAATTGCCCCCCTTGCCTGCTGCTTGTCCCCTTGCCCGCCGCTTGCCCCTCCTTGCCCGCCTCCTCCTGATAGGCCAAAGGCCCCACGCCCTCACGCGAGAGGCCAAAGGCTCCGGCGGCAATCGGCGGCAGGACCGGGCTGGGGCCGGTCCCAAGGCCTTGCCAGGCCGTATCCGGCCCGCGGGCCGTAGGTTGCCTACCCCTGCATTAAGGGATGGGGACTATTAAAATTCCTATTTAGATCAGTTTGAACTTGCAGTGTTTCAAAAACTACTACATATATTTCTGCCTAATTCAGAATTAATTACTATAAATTGTAGTGTTGTATAGATTGTAGTGTTGTATAGATATAATATACAGTGGGCTCTTGGTATCCACTAGGGTTTATTTCCAGGACCTCCTGTGGATACTAAAATCCATGGATGCTCAAGTTCCATTATATACAATGGCATAATAAAATGGTGTCGCTTATATAAAATGGCAAAATCAAGGTTTGCCTTTTGGAATATTTCCAAGCCATGGGTGGCTAAATCCACAAATAAAAAATCAGTGGATATGGAGGGGTGACAGTAGTATTATGAATGTAGCGCAGGGAATAAAAGATAAAAGTTTGGATGCTAAGAAGGAGACACACAAGACTAGAAAAAGATAGTTCAGAGATGGTGGGAAGTCAAATAAGAATTAATAACTGGAAAGGATATAAAATGGAATGGAAGGATAGATATTATGGCCTTGTATATACGTTATCTATGTACGTCTTTTATGCTATCATGTAACCTGTTTACCTTACTAAAATGTTAAATTAGACTGGTATTTTAAAAAAAGAACTACAGTCATCCCTCCATATTTGCGGCTTTGATATTTGCGGATTTGATTATTCATGGATTTCATTAATATGTTCTCTCTAAGACGGTCTAGGTCCTCCAGTGTAACTCTGTGGTCAACTTTAACTAAAAGTTGGACTGAAAGACCATTTGTAGCTACTCCAGTGCCATTCTATGGTCAGTGTATGTTGGACATTGACCACAGAGTTGCACTGGAGGACCTAGAGATTCCTAGAGAGGTGTCCTCTCAGGTAAAAACAGTGTTTTTGTTATTTGCAGTTTTTCCATATTCACAGGGGTCTTGTTCCCCTAACCCTAGCGAATATGGAGGAACAACTGTACTACCAGATGTTTGGGCTCTCCTTTGAAATATGCATGCAAGCAGGTAAGAGCTTGCATGCATACTGCAGCAGTAGGTTCCATCTCCTACACATACAGACATATCTACACAACTAGGAATACTATACTAGGCAGGCTGCTGATATGCCAATGACTACAGTATAAGTTTAGAAATTTAAGTTAAAAAATGGACTCAAAAAATCTGAGTCGACTTATCCATGGGTCAATATAAGAACGTACTATATTTTAACTCATATTATATGTACATATATGGTGAAAGGCAAGAGTTTACTTTGCCCTGGAAGCATAGACCCCCCCCCCTACTTTCTCATCCATCCAGTCTTTAGGATGAGCACATAAGTTCTTTGGCATTGTTTTCCTTTGCTTCGTCCTTTACATCCTTCATTACATGCCCCTAAGTTTTACCCTTGACTGATCCATGAGTCATATGAAAATCTATCATATTGCCCCCAAAACTTGCACTTGATGTATATATGAGCTCAACTTATAGTTGAGTATATAGAATACATGTAGAAGAAGGATAGAGTTGACTACATGCATTGAAAGAGGGAGAAAGGACACAATCCAGGGGGCCTGTAAAAATTTGGGGAATAGATTTTCAGTACAGTATTTAATTCCACTTTCAGACATATGAATATCACTAAATCCAATAGTATGCTTGATAAACAAAGGACAGATGAGCACTATATGAATATTTATACAGTTCTTCAAAACAATCCAATCATGCTTAACAATGTAATCTAAATTTGTACAGTCTTTCAAAAAGTCAAGCACAAATTAAAATGAAATCATATCCTCTGCAAAGAGGTGTTACTGAAATATCAAAACTGAACCAACTGCCCAAGTCAGATTTTCCAGTCTGACATTTTTCATGTCATATTACAGTTCAGATTTCTTAAACCTGCACAATGTCAGCCTTAGCAGCAAATGAACATTAAAAAAATACAATTTGACAGCCCCAGAGAAAGGGATGAAAGGTTCAAAGTAAGTAAAATTGTTCAAGTATATGGCATGACCTTTTAATATAGTAGACACAGATTTCCCTAATAAGCAGATTCTAAAGGAGTACTTAGAAAAGTTTTTCAGCTCTTTCTCATCTGAATGATCAATATTTTTCAGAAAGCCATCTGCTCAGGAGCCCAACAAATTATAGGATAATACTTCTGCTATAGAAACAATTAACACCAACAGGGTCTCTAAACAAACAAACAAAGAAGTATAACTTCTACCCAAATATGCCTAGAGCAAAGATGGCGAAACTTTTCAAGACTCATTGCCCAAAGTCAGTGGCATTCACTCAGCGGATGATGCCGGGTGCGTGGCTTCCACTTTCTGGGGGTGGGGCTTCTGCCTTCTAGGGGGGTGGTGCTCCCTCTTCCAGGAGTGAGGCTTCTATGGAAAAACCCAAGGCACACTCTCTTAGCCTCAGGCTAGCAATAGCAACCCCTCCTCTCATGAAAACTGCCACTTGAAGGCACCGCACACAAGTCACACCCTCTCAGCCTCAGAGGAAGGCAATGGTAAACCTCCTCTGAAGAAACTTAGAGTCACACTAAATTGGGAAAGACTTGAAAGCACATAAAAATAGGGGCAAATCATATTCTCTCAGCCCCAGAGGAGGGCCATGGCAAAAAGAAGAAGAAAAAGAAAAAAACCTCTGAAGAAACCTTGTGAAGAAAACCCTGAGGAGGAAGAAATATAGTGCAGAATCCAACCTCATGGGTTAACGGCAATAAAATGAATAATAATAATAATAATTTGTTTTATTTATATACGTACCACTATTCCAAAGATCATAGCGGTGAACAGCAAGTAAGCTAATTAGCAAATAAGCTAATTTGCCCCCAACAGTCTGGGTACTCATTTTAGCTCCCTCCTCGGAAGGATGCGAGCCTGAGTCGCGCTTGGGCCCTTTTGCTGGTCTTGAACTCGCAACCTTGTGGTTTTGAGTGAATGGCTGCAGTACAGGCATTTAACCACTGTGCCACCAGGGCTCCTTCTTAATCTTATTTTGAATTATAGGCCTGTTACAGACAGCCAAAATACAGTGGTACCTCGGGATACGAAATACCCAGGTTACGAAATTTTCGGGATACGAAAAAATCCCATAGGGAATTATTGTTTCGGGTTACGAATGTTTTTTCGGGTTACGAAAAAAACTTTTGGTGCTTTTTTCGGCTTTTTCGCACGGAATCGCGGCTTTTCCCCATTAGCGCCTATGGCAATTCGGCTTAC
>NC_056522.1:53701326-53717318 GCF_019175285.1 Sceloporus undulatus
GAAACACCATACCTCCACTGTGACTCGAAGCAGCTTTATTTTGGATGTCTGTAACAGGCCACTCTGAAGAAAAGTGCTTTTTTGTTGTTGTCGTCAACACAAAACTGTACATTTAGGTAGCTTTAAAACCTAGGAAACTCAAAATGTCCCCAGCAGGATAGGTAAACAAAGAATTATGGTCCCACTTACCGGAAAAGGTTAACCAGTATCCCTTGTAAATCTGAGCCCCCAGGCCATGTTGCTGTGGGGGCTCTTCCCTCTTTTATCTGCCCTATTAAGGAAGGCTGCCTGGGCAGTAGCTTCTTCCAGGCAGTGAGGAAACTGCTCCTGAGTTAGCAGTGCCTGAAGACCATTTCTACTCATGGGTAGATAGCTGCATGTGGCCTGTAGTATAGCCCTGATATTCACAGGGCATTTTGTTTTATTTATTTTTGAAACAGTCCCAACTAAGATGAGGTTTAGAAGCTTAGCCCTTTTAATCTCAGGCAGGCTTTATAGTAATCTGGCTGAAATTTAGAGGCTGCCTTGGTCCTTAACTCCCTTCCTATTTGCATAGGTTAGCTGGGAAGGGTACAGAAGGGGCTGCTGTGGGACAGCGCTCCCCATTTCCCTGAGATATGTCTGGATCCTGAGAAGGGACCATCTCTGATGGAAAAGAGAGACCAGGGGCCCCAACTGCACTCCTCAAGAGCGCGACAATTTGGTACAGCCTGACACAATTGGGGTGAGGATGGTGGTGGTAGTGAAGGGAATCTCTCCCCATCCTTCCCACAAGTGTTCTCCCCCCTCCTTTTGAGGGGAGAATGCAAGAAGATTTATACCCATGTGCTCTCTCAGAGAAGTGAGTGGCAGAGGCCATGGTCCTTCTGGCAAGGGCATGAAACCATTTTCTGCTTTCCTTCTGAGATTTTCTTTGGCAGCTTAGAGTTGGAAGCTTCAGCCCCTGCTGGGCCCTGTCTAGCTTCCTTTACAGCTATGCAGTCAAGATGGCGGCTGTACATGCCAGAAGAGAAGTCCTCTGCCTCCTTCCACACCATCTCATTATAAGAATTCAAAGGGAATGTGCAGGAGCCCTGGTGACACCATCATGTGTTTCCCAGGCTTCAATAGGATGCCTCACACCTGTTAGGGTCCTGGGTGCCACTGGGACCAGAGATGGGAAGGAAGGGGGAGATCAAGAGCTTATCCCGCCATCTGACCTCCTGGCAGAGTTCCAAACCTTATGCTAGGTATAGTGCCTGCAGTGGCAATGGCAGATGCCTCCTGGCAATGCCTGCCCTGAGCGAGGGCATTAAATCTGGCAAAGGTTCCTTGCTGGCTGCAAAGAGAGGGCCCCTGGTACTCACTCCTTATCCTGTGTCTTCTGGCTGGCTTGCCTCTCTGACCTTGGTCCTGTTTCAGGCTGGGCAGAGGTGCTGCAGAGAAACTGTTTCCCATGGCTTTTGGCTGGCCTGTGCTCTGAACGCCAGCCCTAAACGGGCTGGGCAGAGATGCTGAGAACAGAAGTTTCCATAACTTCTGGTTGGCTGCTTCCCTGATCCCTGGTCCTAAACAGGCTGGGTGGAACTGATGTGGATAGAGACATGGAGGGGATACCCCTCACCATCTGTTCCCATGGCTCCCATGTGCTGTAAAGCTGTTTGCAGAAATCCCGTGCTCCCACCATGAAAGGGGACAGCTTTGGAGGAGGGGGAGAGTCATCGGCAAAGCCATGACCTTTCTCCAATCCTGGGAGCCCATGCCATGTTAAATCTTTCTTCATGCTTCCAAGGCAGCAAGAGAAATGAAGCGAAGGAAAAGGACTGGAGTGGCTATAGTGAAGAAGTTGCAGAGCAACAACAAACACATCCTACTAGAGTGATAGGCAGGACAAGACTAGCCTTCTAGGGTTAGCTCCACCCATGTGGAGTCACTAGAAGACCTCTTTTTACTGCCTGCCTATCTGGAGTGAGTAGGAGGAGCATAACCCAAACTACAGGATATGGGGATCTTATCTACTGGGAACATAGGGGCCAGTCATATTCTCTCAGCCCCAGAGGATGGCCATGACAAAAAGAAGAAAAAACAATCTCTGAAGAAACCTTGTGAAGAAAACCCCATGAGAGGGTTGTGATAAGTCAGAAACAACCACAATCCTGCTCAAAACGGAGGAGCTTTTGGACAGCCTCCTGGACAGAAAAGCCACATATAAACCAAATAAAATACAAATAAATAAATTCATATTGGTTATTCTCAACTAAGGAAGACAACATTCAATCAATTGCTGAACAGTGAATGAGCATGTAGGATTCCATTGATTCAGTGACTCTAATCTAGGATGCATCTACACAGTAGAGACAATGTAGTTTGAGACCAGTTTAACTGCCATGGCTCCATCCTACAGAATCCTGGGATTGGTAGTTCTGTGCGGTACCAGCACTCTTTTGCAGAGAAGGCTGAAATAAAACTACAAATCCCAGGACTCCATAGGACGCAATTACAGCACTTAAAAGTGGTGTCAATACCGCCCCTTTCCCGGTCAGATTGGTGCCTTTCCCAGGCATCAATCCAGTTGGTAAAGGGTAGGAGATGGATCCACCACCCAAGCCCCATTCCTAAGCGGATGGGTGCCTGTCTTCCCTGGGAAAGAGGCTTTAAAAGGTGGATTCATGCCCCCCCAAAACTCTTTCCTGGGTGGATGGGTGCCCGAGGAAGACAGGCACCCATCCACCTGGGAAAGAGGCTTGAGAGGGGTGGATACATGCCCCCCAACCCCTTTTCCGAGCAAGTCACACTCTCTCAGCCCCAGCAAGGGTCATGGCAAACTATCTCTGAACAAACCTTGCCAAGAAACCTCCATGATAGGTTCACCTTAGAGTTTTCATTAAGTCAGAAATGACTTGAAGGCACATGACAACAACAACAACAACAGGCCTGGGTTCTTCTCCAGAGAGAACGATACACTGCAAAGAGAATAAGTGGTGCTTTGAGTGTTGGACAGCAACTCTGAAGTCCAGGGTTTAATTCTCAGCTTGGCCATGGAAACCCACTGGGTTTCCTTGGGCAAGTCACACTCTCTCAGCCTCCTCAGGGGAAGGCAATGGCCAAAAATTCCCTCTAAACAAGAAAGTCCCATCAGAGGTTCACCTCAAGATCGCCATAAATTGTAAACAACTTGGAGGCACACAACAACCACCACCACAACAGGAGGCTGCTTCCTCCTGCTCTTACCACCTTTCCCCCTCCCCCTCCCCTTATTTGCCTTGCCTTTTTCTCTTCCTCTCCCCTTCTCCATGCCCGTGCACTGTCACCGGTTCCCTCCTTTTCCTACCTTCCTCTTCCTCCTCCTCCATACCCTGCTTTCACTGCTGCTGCCGCAAGCCTTCTCTAAGCAAACCTTGCCAAGAACTCCCATGCCTTAAGGTCACCATAACTTGGAAACTGCTTCAAGGCACATAACAACAACTACAGTTCCCAGAAGCCCAATTGTGAGGGGTGGGACTTCTAGCCAGAAAGTCGGAGTTGCTGATGGGCTCCTTGTGGCCCAGAGCAAACTGGATTGAGACAAAATTTCATAAGATGAAATGTTTTTAAAGAAATTAAATATTAAAATATTAAAATTTTATTTCTTTAAAAAGAAAACCTGAAGCCTCTCCTTTCTACTCTCACTGAGCCTCACCACATCTCTTCTGCTGACCTCCAGCATTTTAAAGGGACATAGATGAACACCATAGCCCATTTCTGCCAACAGCTAAATGTCTGGGGAACTTTGGTGTCAATCACTTTTTGGGTGCCACCTAGTGTGGTCTACGTCCCCAGCATCTCTAGTTACATCCCAGCTTTAACTCCACTTCAGGAGAACTGTTGGAAGTGGCACTTTATTTTTTTCTTTAACCAAGTAACTCAGGCAACTGAAAGAGCTTTAAAGAGGAATTCTTCACATTTTAGGTAGCTTTTCAAATAACAGATTCTGCAAGAAATAAATGGAAGTGTATACAAGTAGGCGTGGAATAAAATCCTCTCAAAAGAAAGATGTCTGGAATTACAGGAAATCGCGCAATCACATTAATGTCCTGCCAACCTAACTGCTGCAAAATTATAGATTTTTTTATTACAATATTCTGATACTTTTCAGAAAAGAAGAACTTTACATTCTTCTCATTCAATAACACTATTAACACAATAGATCTTTGTTGCAACATGATGGATAAAATGGCTTGCTACAATTATACTGTAGTCTGTTTATCATGTAGAGCAATGAACTACAGCTAACACACTGATGTGGAATTGGGTTGGGAGGAAGGAAGATCACAGAACACTGCCATCTGAATTGTTTTTATTTTAAAAAACCATAACTTCTGAACACTTAGTCCTATATATATATGTGTGTGTGTGTGTGTGTGTGTGTGTGTGTGTGTGTGTGTGTGTGTAGGGATTAATGCAATGATCTCCTAAATCCATTTGATAAAGATTGCAGTTGTATATCACCATACTGCACTGAAAAATATTGGTCTTTTAAGAAACACTTGAATAATCAAAGCAGTGTATGCGTTATAGAACTCTCTATAAAACAAAATAAATAACAGGGAAAACCACACTTAAATTAAAATTAAAAAAGACATTTAAAGTTTTGGTGCTTTTCATCATGGGAAAGAATCTTCCACAATGAAACCATCATCAATCAGAAAATCCCCATCTGTTTGTATAATTAGCTCTGATAAATGACACTAATCTGAGCTACATTACAGAACTACTTTTATGGGTGTTGGGGTGAAATGAGAGATAGCTGGAAATGTAAATAAATCTAACCACTGTTTCACTTACTGCTATCCCCGCAGGAAGCTATAAAAAAATTTTTAAACGTAATATTTTCTAATGTGCTACTGGCTGTGCTGCCTAATATCTATCATCTTGGAGCATGCATTAGAATATGTGCAGGAGACAAGAATAAAAAAAAAAAATAGAACAAAACATGTTTTCAAAATTAGTTCTCCGATTTGTACATTGAAAAAAAATATATAACAGGATGCTCCAACAAATGAGTCATTTAAGAACAAAATGGATGCTCTCCACAAGAGACAAGAAATGAAGATGCTGTTATCACTTAAGTTCTAGTATCTTGGGTATTTGCAGAGAAAGCTGCAGCCAGAACTGTGGGGCAAAAGAGATGGCCCCGATGGAACAGCTTGGAGCGGCCCCGTTTAAGGATGGATTGGAGCTGCGGCAAACAAATGTGTGGCCCCAATCCAGCCAGCATCTGCCCCAAATAGGAATGGAAAAAAAACTGCTCCTATTTGGGGTGGAGAAAAGCCATCCCTTTGCCATTGGAGCCAACTTTTTGCTGGCTCTGGGACGTGTGGCATCTAAACATTACACTCCCAAGTTGCCCTGAAGCCGCCTGGCGTGTAATTGCCGGAGCAACTTCCAGGCGACTTGGTGGCATGGTGCATGTAAACGTTATGACCCCAAGCTGGCTTGAAGCTGCCGGTCTGTTCCGGCCCCATATCTCAGTACCATTCAGATGGTTCCATGCAGTGGTAGTGGATAGAAGAAACACTGAGTTATAACTCAATGCTGTAAATGTGTAAAGAATGAGATTGAGAGAAAGAGAAGACATCTGTGTAATATACACAAATACAAAAGCATAGAGAACGTTAAAAAAAACACCCTAATATTTCAGGTAAATTGTAGTATGCAAATTCCACTGAATAAAGTTTATCTTTTAGTTTCTTTTTCATTTCAAAGCACCTCATATTTAAGTGTAAAGTAGCTCCTCCAAAATAAAACACACAGATTTCAGATGGAATTAAATAGATTTGATACTTACCATGAGATTAACATACAAAGGTTAATAGGTTCTTTATTTAGGGGGGCGGGAAAGGAGCTGGGTTTCATAAGCTTTCACTAGACTGTACCTCTTTAAATGGTAAATGGGGTATTGCTGGTGGAGTATCTGTGTCTTCTATGATTCCACTTTTAGAATAGATGGATGTCTGACTTTCTCAAACAAACAAACCAACATTCAAAATCTTAATATCTGATTCAAACTCTATTTTAGACTATCAGCAGTAAAAAGACATCATGATATGGATCCCATATCAGGACAAGTAAGCATTTCTCGTACCTCCACCAATTGTTTACTATATGAGTCTTTGGACTAATTTCTATGGATACCTCCATGCAACACCATCAGCTTTTTTTTTGAAAAACTGATCAAACATCCTTATTTAATATGTTTTAATCTAAAGTGGACAATAATTCTAATTTTAGCTTCCATCAGCTTTCTACAGAAAGCAAATACTACTGTTCTTGACACTGGATTTTGCCCTTTGAATCTCTTCCTCTTTTTGGAGCTGGATGAAAGCGTATTTGAAGGACAAGAAGTCTCAACCTTGTTGGCTGGGGTCCCTGTCTAGTTCATAAGCATCTTCTACTGTGCAATGCCAAAGCCAACATATACGTTGTTTAAAGCAAAGGAAGCAGTGGTATGTTACTGAGCTCTAGTTTGCTACTTAAGAAACTATTCCTTAGAACTGAGCTTTGGTTTTTAGCCCAGGAAGCTGCTGGGTTGTGTGATTTACTCCTAATTAAACATGTATAGATTTGAGCTATGGTATATATGCATAGTGGGAAAATCAAAATTTTTAAGAATTACATCTCATCTTAATCACTTTACTTTGGCTTATGTCCTTAGCCCTATCCACTGTTGGAATACAGAATAACGGCTCTCCTGAAATTGGAGTTTCGTTCCCAAGCTTAAAATAGTTGCCAGTAATTTTTATACTACGGTCAAGACCTTTACAAAACACTAGAAACATATTTTGAATTTATCAGAATAGTTGATGAAGTCATACTGAAAGAATCTGAATTCAAGCTACTTAATAACCCTTGACTTTTGAAACAAAACTGTCATCTGTCAGAGAGAAAACAATGGACTAAAAAGTACTCAATAATTTTGAGTACTATGATGCATGCTTAGTTCCGTGTAATTATTTAAAAAAAAAAACACAACAAATTAACACAGTGATAACATGGGTTTCTAAGTTACCATGATGTCAGTTCTGATTAACGAAAAATATTAAGAAAGATTGGGAACATTAATATCTTTTTACGATGTCATGAGGAAAAGTATACATTTTAGGTTTTATTAAATGAGTTAAATTTGATTTTAAAGTAGAAGCAAAAAGTAGATGATGATTTCAAGAAAGTACAATAAAAAGGCGAGGGGATAATACAATTGGCTATGGAGGGCAAACTTAGTAGGGTGTGTGTGTGTTTGTGTGTGTGTGTGTGTGTGTGGTTTAGCAGTTTTAGATATACATAAAATGCTTTTTTGTTTATACTTTTGTGAGACAAAAATATTTTTAAAAGAAGTTTCCATAACACAGCTAATAATTCAGTTACAGGCAGGCATATTTGTTTGTGCCTCAGAATGAACAAGAATACATAAACTGAGTTCTTAATCGCTTTGAATTCTTTGCTCACAACGTACCATGAACATAAAAATTACAGTTCTCATGCACTATACTCCAGATGTATATTCATGAGGAAACTAATACCATTAAAAAAGAGCAGATCCTAGTTGGTCTTCCACTGGAACTGTGCACTTACATTCCTCTTTGCTTGGTGAAGTTACATTCAGTTCTGTCGGAAGCTGCTGGTTGGAGTTAACAGTCTGTGTAGATAGGGAGGTACTACTGTTGTCGCAATTCGTTTCTCCAGAGAACAA
Organism: Sceloporus undulatus; assembly: GCF_019175285.1. Lineage (NCBI taxonomy): Eukaryota > Metazoa > Chordata > Lepidosauria > Squamata > Phrynosomatidae > Sceloporus > Sceloporus undulatus. The sequence goes on from NC_056522.1 coordinate 53,709,035, forward strand.
ATCCGATTGGCTGTTGCTTGTGCTGGGAGTGGACTCATCATCGGGTTGCTTCTTTTGAAATTCTAGCAAGACACAAAGTTGGGGAAATCAGATGCTTGAAGCAATTATAGGACCAAAAATATACTATTGTCCAATATACAGGACACATACTACAGCGCGCCCGCGCCACACGCGGGTGCACCATATGCGGCCTTGAACATGCGCGTGCAGGGCGGAAGGGGCAGCGCATCCCATTCAATTGAATGGGCGTGCGCGCCTGTTGCGCCCTGCGCCGCTGCGCACGAGCCCCATTGTTTCTAATGGGGCTCGAGCATAGGCGGAATTCGCCTTACGCGGCGAGATCCGGAACGGATCCCCCGCGTAAGGCAAGGACGGACTGTATTAACATTTTTGTATTGATTATAGAAGATAATCATCTGCATATATTAATCGTGATTTTATTCTTACCATCTTTGTATTAAGACACAAAGTACAAATTGCTCTAAGTGATATTCCTGTGGAATGGCAGGACAAAGATTTATATATTCATTTAATTTCTTTTGTTGTTGTTGTTAAAGAAAGGGCAGTTAATACAAAGTCTGGAAATCCATTGGGTGATCTTGGAGAAGTTACATTTTCTCAGAGGAAGACAATGACAAACTCCTTCTGAACAAATTTGCCAAGAAAACTCTACGATAGATCCACCTTAGGGTCACTATAAGTCAGAAACAACTTGAAGGCACACAACAACAATACTTTGGCCCGTTATAAACGGGCACCCTAGGACGGACTCAGTCCGTGCTAGGGTTAGAAAGGGGCATCTCTTCCAGACGTCCCTAACCCTAGCACGGACTGAGTCCGTAACAAATGGCGGCGGCCGTTCCACACGGCCGACGCCATCTTGACGTAATGGATGCTCTGCGTCCGGACACCGTGCCCCGGAAATGATGCTGTGAGTGCGCGACTAGCACCTCGCGGCATCTCTTCTGGGGAGCAAGAAGGAGCGCGATTTTCGCGCTCCTTCTTGGCAGCGTCCGGGAACAGCGCCGTTTGGCTGCTGCGGTTCCTGGACGCTGCAACTGGCGGCGGCATGAGACGGCCCCTTCTGGGCCGTCTGTAACGCGGCTAAGTCAATAAGGGCACTATTCATCAGAGGCTCTGTCTCTTTTCAGTTATTACTTAAAACACAGAGAATGTGTTCATTTCTTCACAAATTGACACTCACAAACTAAAATGTTTTCATTTATTCCAGTGACACCATAATCTCAAATGAAGGAATTCCTTTTCTGCTATTTTGGGTGCTTAAACGTTTAATGCAGGCCTTTAAGAAAGCATTCAAATTGATCGTCCCTGAGTATACCATTAATATATGTGTTCTACATGAGTGATGGCACATAAACTTCAGCAAATTTGTGTGCCAATCATTTGCTCACCACTCAAATGTTATGCCTATGCATTATGTTCATCTTCTAGTATAGCCACTAATTATGGAAAAAAACGTAGTGAAAATATAATAAAATATATTATCGAGGAAAAGATTATGTATATGTAATTAATACATCTACATCCTTGAACAGTGGGTGGCCTGCTTTTGACTGCTAATTTCTCTGATGTCAAACAAATGGCCTGAGTATTTCACCTAAGAGTTTCAAGGATTGATTTAAGTCTCCTTATTAACTTCATAGCAAACTCTTTCTTATCAGAATCATACAATTTAAATGTAAGTCCTATTTAGCTATAACACTCATTAGTCTAACAGTAAGAATAAGAATCTCTATGTACAATGCAAATACTAAGGAAAATAGTAACATCTATTATTGTCTTTTTCAAAACACAGAGCAATGCATTCACTAATTTGACTCTGAAATTACAGTATCTCATTCAAATCTAGTGTGTGAACTGCAAACCAACACTCAGTTGTGTAAAATTATTATTATTATTTTACTATATGGAAAAACAAAAGCAATTCTTCCCAGCTTTTATATCTGTGTGATCAACAGACCATCAATTTCTACTAAATTAAGAAATCTGATCATAATAAACACAACTTAGCAAATATATGTCACTTTACTCCAATCTTTTTTTCAGCTAAAGCCTTATCTTTAAGAGTAATAACTGATCAATTTTGAAACTATGGGTCTTTTGTTGATCAGGAGATTCCATAGTTTTAATTCTTAAATATGGTCTCCAATAAAGCATATATAAATATTTTGGTGTAAAATTTTACAGCTAAGCGTATTTATTTGTAATATTAATTGGCAAACCACTTAGATGTGTAACTTTCCATTTCTTTGATATATCATGATGTGCTCAGGTTCACCTGTGTACCTACTGGAATCCTCTCAGTGCCAATCAATTTGGGAATTTCAAATTTCCAAAAATGAGGCAGTGTACTGACTTGTGCAAAACTGTCAAATCATTTTTTGAACTCAGAACAAACCAAAGTAAACATTCTGTAGTTTTTGTAGGGACAATTTCTGCAGCTGATAAAGCACACTGAGACAGATGTATCTTCAAAGAGGCTCTTTAATCTTCAATTGCTATATACAGATTCCAAAGCTACTGACACTATATCCATCCAACAACAACCCACACTGTACAGTGAGGCTTGAACCTTATATACACTTTTGCCATGCAGCCACTAAGTCCAGCCTCTTCCTGCTGTGTCACCTTAATTCTTGTCCCCTGAGCAAGATGACTATGCATATTTACAGTAGTTTTACAACACTTTGCAGTGCTTTCCAGCACATAGTGACCTTGCAGAAACACCACCTGTTCTGATCCAGCTGTATACAATTACTTGCTCACCAAGCTGCAAGTGACCCATAGTTACCTATGCCACTCTTCTTCACATCTGGACATTTTATTTCAGGCTTTATTCTCTGACAATACCTTCCCTCAAGAAGCAGCAGATAACAAGCAACTGTTTATTCTTCCCAACTTCTTACTAATGTCAGTATCACACTACATTGTTATAGCGCTAATAATATTTTTACGCCACCTCCCTGTCAAAAAGACAATTGAGGTGGCTTACAATTAAAAGAATCCATACAAGAACCCAATATCCCAGTTTTCCCCTCCCTCCCCTAAAACATCAGTTAAAACTGGGGATTCCCCCAGCACACACACGCACGCGCGCACACACACACGCACAGAAGCACAAGCACTTTAAAAGGTATAGCAGTGCACCATGGCAGTGTGAACACATACAGGTTCCAGCAGATGTGGAATGTAAGCAAAATTTGACCAACTCTGCAGCTATGTAACTTCTTGAAGACTTCAAAATATCAAACCTGGACTATTCTAACCCATGCAAAGTCCAGTACTTTGGTAGTAGATAAGAAACCTGTGTAGTACATGGAACAAAATTTTCATCTAAATCAAAGTAACGTAATAAATATACAGAAAACCATATGTTGGCAGCATTCGGAGGTTATCTAAGAAACTGAGCAGGATAAAGGAAACTGTAGTGTTATACAGGCAGCAGTTCAAAAGATCTCTAAAGTATGCTTACTAACTGGCTGAAATAAAATGTAATGATGCTTCAGATTTACTTTGCACACTTCAGCCAGAAAGCATGCAAGATTTCATACTGTTTTAATAAAAAACTTATATCAGTTAGTGTTTCTTGTACTGCTAGCATCTTCATAGTCCTCAGTGATTTGCCCTTTGAGATGTCTAGAGAAAACCCTAACATTTAAGAACATGGGCCTATTACTTTTTAATTAACTTCTCAAGTCTAACCAATGGATTGCCAATTAGAGGTAAGTGTTATATATTTTTCTGTCATCTGAAAAAATGACAGAACCACTTTCAGAGATTTGTCTCAAAAAAAGAAAAAAGAAAGAAAGAAAACTGACAAGATGTTTTAAGAACAGCGCAAATTATACTTTGAATTAAGGTTTGAACTTACATTCACAGCCAACCTTACACTCTAGAATTATCTGCTACACTGAAATTATTCTTTATAGAACAGCACAATTTACCATAACAGAGGTTGCTAACATAATAACGTCTTTTAGATAAAAGAAATTGGTATTCACTAGCCTTTGGATTACAGGAGTCAAAGGTGTTTGACTTTTGTTCAGTCCAGCTCAACTTTAATTTAGTTCATAAAGAATGTCATCCCTGGAATTCAAAAATCTAGCATTTACTTTTACACATTAACATGTTGTTTGTATGCTTTCAAGTCATTTCCAACTTTGTGGGGTTTCCTTGCCAAGATTTGTTCAGAGGGGGTTTGCCTCGTTCTTCTTCTGAAGCTAAGAGTGTGTGATTTGCCTAAGGTCACCCAGTGGGTTTCCATGGCTGAGTGGGGATTTGAACTATGGTCTCCAGAGTCATAGTTCAGTGATCAAACCACTACACAACATACATAGAAAAAAGTCAGTGGAGCACCTCTGTCTCTTGACCATGTTCTCTTTAGTATGTGTGTATATCTGGATGAGAAGAGACAAATCCAGAAAAGTGTTTTTTAAAGTTACCACAACTAATGGTTGCAATGGGGAAACAGCCTTGTCTCCAACTACCATGTAGGATTTTCTTCTTTATGTCAAGGAACTGACTTGAAAATATGAGAGTTCACAGATGAAAACCTTTCACATTCTTGAGCAGTTCACACAAACTGCTCTTCATGTCACCAGGATGTAACTGGAGATTACATGAAGCTTGCCTCTCTCTATCCAGAGGGATTCCAAAATATAGCTGTGTTAGTCTGTGGAATCAGTATGTAGAGAGAGCTTGTAGTACCTCTGAGACTAACTGAAAGAAAGAAATTGGCAGCATGACCTTTCATAGACTTCAGTCGACTTCCTCAGATGCATTTGACCAAGTGAATCTGAGAAAGTAGACTGAAGTCTACAAAAGCTCATGCTGCCAATTTCTTTCTTTCAGTTAGTCTCAAAGGTGCTACAAGATCTCTCTACATATCCAGAGGGATATTTCTGTTGGAAAAGCACTTCTACTTGGTTAAAGAGAAGTGTGAGAGTGGCACAGGAGTCCTTTCCTCTAGTTAGCTGTTTAACCAAGTTGTTTTTATATATAATAAAGTACAGTAACTCAAAAAATCAAAGATTTTATGTGTGTGCACATCCCCACCTTTTGGGTGTGTGTGTGAGGTATTTTACAGTATAGACTTGGATATGTGTTTCTTATTCCCAAGCTGTTTTTTTATTCCTTATGTTGATGTTTATGAAAACATGTATCAATATATACCGCTATCTGATGACTATATTCCAATAGCAAACAAGGGTGATGTTGCTTTCTGATAATTCATGGCAACTGATAATGAACTAAAGAAACTGTTTTATTGTGTGAAATGATCTAATATAGACAAAGATAAAAAGCATCTTGGATATTCAGAGATGTTGATATAAATTCCTTGCATGGCATCCACATTTACATATTACAAAATCTGTAAAGCCACCATGACATTATCAAGGGGCTCATGATGCACAGCAAGAGAACTGGCACTTTTCACTTGCCCTTTTTAGATGCAAGACTGCTGTAGAATTCCAGTCTGAATACTCATTCTGTTCTTGGATCAAGTTAACTTATGTTTTATTTACTCTACATGTTCTGTTTAATTTCTTAGAGGATATGATGAAATTTATGCAGTAATTATCCTCGATCACACAGCAGTTGTATTTGAGACATGTGGCACTTAAAACATGCCCAAAAGCTGCTTGGAAAAATGAGTCACCATAATAGAAGAAGAGTTTTCTGCTTTCTCCTGCTTGCAGTAGCACTTTAATCTCTGGCAAATGCTACATAGTATTCCAGGGATTCTGATGAATGGGATGAACACTGGTGCAGATGAGGAGGATCTCCCTCAAAACAAATGTATGTACTTTAATTCTAACAGGACTTTTCGTCTGTGGAAGACAAATCTTTGTCTGAACCTCTCTGAATTTTAATTTCTGTATTGCATCATTCTTCCCAAGTAGATCTATTTCTTTTCAAATGAAGACAATTTCTGAAGGGGGTTACTATAAATTTAAAATATTAATTGAAACTGAGCCAAGCTTTAGCTCACCTTTAAATATGTTTGACAATTTCAGATATAATTTTTCTAGTAATATGAAATAGTATCATGCAGGAAAAGAGGAAAAGTGACATTTAGCAGGTTGTACTGCACATCTAGTTGAGAACGACACAGAACTAAACAAATGACCCTCAAGAATAGTCAGCATTGTTTGCCAATTGAAAGACAGAAAAAAACCTAGCAAGATGTTAGTAACAAAAACAATTTTAATAGTAGGTCACAGAACTGAGTTTGCTCAAATATACAAGGTAGCATTCATTTGCAGCTGTGTACTAAATAAAGTACTGGTGAGAAAATTTGCCAAGGAGAGCCACAGTCTGTGAAAATGTGCCTAGTAACAAAATAAAATAACCTCAAAAGACCCAACATATATACAAAGAGGCACTAACCCTTTGAGATAAAGGCACAGCTGTTACATTCAGAAATATTAAAGGTTATACTCTTAACTTCCAAATAAAGCATACATTTTTAATAGCAGTCAAATCGATTTTGTTGTTTTGTTGTTGTTGTTGTTTTTTGTTGTGTGTCTCCAACTTTCCAACTCATGGTGACCCTAAATTGAACTTATCACAGATTTTTCCGGAGCTAAGAGGGTGTGACTTGCCCAAAGTCATGCAGGGGGCTTCTTTGGCCAAACAAAGAATCAAACCCTGGTCTCCAGAGTCATAGCCCAGTGTTCAAACAACTACATCACACTGGCTCTCTTTTAAAAGCAAAAAATTCAAAATTGTAAGTACTCTTGAGCATGCCTTATGCATTATAAATGTAAGCCAAGGGACAGGTAAATGGCATTTGCTAGTTTATACTTTTACACACAGATCCATGATGGGCATTAATTGCATCCACCTATTTACACACATGTTCAAAGGAATAAGAAAAATTATTGAAAAAAAACCTGAAATTCATATCAAAGCACATTGATTCTAACAGCTTTTCTGGAAACTATATTTAAAGGATACCCTGTTGGCCTAGATTTCCTCACACAGTAAGCAACAATTTGAAAAGATAGCAGTTTACTAGAGCAAACTAAGTATGAAATACATCTGCCTAAGAATAGAAGCATTAAAACTCAGTTTAACTCCCTGAAAACATGCCAGACTTAGAACATAGGTAATTATGTGGGAGGATATGCAAAGGTTTAACTTCCGAATTTCACCTAGACCTATTCTTCTAGGAATGCAACATCCATATCAATTGCCTATAGCTGTGATGGCGAACCTATGCCACACATGCCAGAAGTGGCACTCCGGGCCGTTTCACCGGGCACGGGGACCGGGGGAAGGAAAAACAGGCACATATGTGCCCGTTCCTCCTTCTCCCTGCCATTTTCGGACCTCCCGCTGTCTCTCGGAGACAGCAGGAAGGCAGAAAATGGCACTGGAGGGAATGAGCCAGAGGCGTGCACGTCTGGCTCCTTTACCCAGCCTTCTCTCGGCGGAGTGCCACGTCCTGGGCTCGCTCGCGGCCCTTCCAGACCCAGACCTCCCTCCGAAGAGAGAGGTCTGGGGTTGGAAGGGCTGTGAAAGAGCCCAGGACAGCAGCAAGCCAGGTCCTGGGCTCCGTCGCGGCCCTTCCAGCAGACCTCCCTCCGAAGAGAGAGATCTGGGGCTGTAAGGAAGCCGAAGGGAAGGGCCTGGGACAGGGTCCCAGTCCCCTTCTCCTCGGCCTCCCTTTCCTCGGAGCGAAAGGGTACCGTAGAGCCCCGTTCGCTCCGAGGAAAAAGAAGCTGAGGAGAAGGGGACTAGGACGCGTGCCCAGTCCCCTTCCCCTCGGCTTCTCTTTCCTCGGAGCGAAAGGGTCCCTTGGAGCCGTCCTTCGAGGACTGTTTGCCAGCCTCTGACAGCCTCAAAGGGACTCTCAGAGGCCGGCAAACCTTGGAGGACAGAGCCCAATGGCTCCCGCCGTTGGGCGCCATCCTCCGAGGACTGTTTGCCGGCATCTGACAGCCCCAAAGGGACTCTCAGTGGCCGGCAAACCTCAGAGGACAGCGCGCTGTCCTCCAAGGCCCATTTGCTGGTCTCTGAGAGTCCCAAAGGGACCCTTAGAGGCCAGCAAATGCAGGGGGGAGCAAAAAGGGGGACAGAAGCTCTGCCCCTGGCACCCAGCCTCCATCCTGGGGGTAGAAGGCCCGCCCCCGGCACGCGAACTAAAAAAGGTTTGCCATCACTGGCCTATAGCACAACTTTCTCTATATGAAGTAATTGCCCAACTGAACAATGTGAGTGTAAAAACTCAGTAGCAACCTACAATAGGGAGCTACAG
>NC_056522.1:53717328-53724086 GCF_019175285.1 Sceloporus undulatus
TAATAATAATAATAATAATAATAATAATAATAATAATAATAATAATAATAATATTTATATCCCACTTTTCTGTGACAAGACAATTAAAGCGGCTACAACATGTTAAAATCCACATTTACAAATTTATGTCCCAAATTCCCCCCACTTAAAACAGGATTAAACAAGTTATAATTAAAACATCTATTAAAAACACAATAAAAATACAGCGAGGACAGAGCGGTGGGCTAATACATGATGTGGGGGGAAGTCATTCTGTGGCTGGGCACTTTTATTCAGGAAAGGCCTGCCGGAAGAGATCTGTCTTAATTTGACAGATCTCGTCTGGCAGACCGTTCCATAGTTTGGGAGCAATTGCAGAGAAGGCCTTCTGGGAGGTTAGTCTGGTTTCTAAAGGCTGCAATAGATTCCTCCCAGAGGACCTGAGGGTGCGGGGCGGATTATATGGAAGCAGGCGATCCCTCAAATAGGTTGGACCCAAGCCATGTAGAGCTTTAAAGGTTATAACCAACACCTTGTACTGTGCCCGGAAACTAATAGGCAGCCAGTGAAGAGATTTTAAGATGGGTGTTTTTCAGTCACTCCTACTTTTTCCAGCGACCAGCCTGGCTGCCATATTTTGTACTAGTTGAAGTTTCCGGACTAGGCACAAGGGTAGCCCCAAGTAGAGCGCATTACAGAAATCAAGTTGTGAAGTTACCAGTGAATGTACAACAGTTTCTAGGTCCTTTACTTCCAGGAAAGGGTGCAGCTGGCGTATCAGCCAAAGCTGATAACAAGCGCTCCTGATCACCGCATTCACCTGATTTCTCATGTGAAGTGACAGATCTAGGAGCACCCCCCAGACTGCGAACACAGTAGAGTCTTGATTATCTGTCCTTTGGTCATCCAATGTTCCAGATTATCTGACGTCCCATGCTTCATTGTGAATGTGTGTGTAGCACGCTCATGAAGAAGCATGGGACATTGGATAATGGCGCGGCAGCTTGGTTTTCCTCAGCCCGAATGGAGTCTGCGGACTCCCTTCAGGCTGAGGAAATCCAAGTTGCGGAGGAAAGGCTTGGGCCAAGCGCCCAATCCTGTTCTTCGCAGCTTGGAACCTCGTCTCTTTCCTAGCCCGGATGGCTCCGCCCCCTGCAGCCATGCCGGGGCAGAAACCGCAGTGGAGGAAGCAGAGCTCAGGGGGTAAGCAGGGAAGGAGGGAGGGAAGGAGACGGGGAGGGAATGGGGGAGGGAGGGAAGGGGGAAGGAAGGAAGGAAAAAAGAAGGAGGAAGGGAGGCAAGGGACTTTTGTCCCCAATGGCGGCACGGGATAATGCGTGCCATCATTGGAGACAATTTCTTGGACCCTCTGGATTATTCAACATTTTTGGTTATCCGACTATCAGCCGGCCCGTTTATGTCGGATAATTGAGACTCTACTGTACTGGAAATTATATCAGATGCACAGCCTAGCTTTGTGGGTTTTTTCCAAAGTGAGGGGATGATACGGAAAAAACCAAGAAGAAGAGAGGAGGAAAGAGACTTTTCTTGGAAGGCATCTTCTTCTTTACCAAAGTGATTTAGCAAAGAATGCGGATAGCAGCTGGGATCCAAAGAAGCACAAGCAAAACTTTCTAGCCCTTGTGATGACTGCCATGCTTGTGGTATATGGCAGGCCTGCTGAAACAATGAGATATGTGGCAAATGGAGGGTGAGTTGCAGGTGGAAAGAAGAAGTGGTAGAAAAATAAATTTGTTTTAAGAGTAACATGATGTTCAATTACATGGTACTGTATTTCTGTAAATTAAATAATTAAAACTTCATTCAGTAATTCAGAGAAAGATTAGACAAGGAATTTTCAGAGACATAAAATCTGAGGACACATGTTAGATCAGTTCTTCATTTAATTTTCCTCTGGGCAAAATGCAGCCCTACAGCTTCTGGCCTGCAATTCCACCAGTTGCTTACCAGTGGCTATAGCTTTAGTGTCTACAGCACTCAACTGTACTCTCCATTCCTTTCAGAATCTGATATAAAATTCTTCTCCTAACTTTTAAAGCCCTTCCTGGCTTGGCTCCCTCTCATTTGTCAGCACTCATCTCTCCTTACTGCCCTCCATGCGCATTGAGACCTTAAGACACCGGTCTCCTGACCCAGTCAAGAGTCTCTTCCCCTGCTCGAATCTGCCTCTTCTCCTGTGCTGTTCCTCCTGCCTGGAATCTCCCCTCCACACAATTAAGAACTATTACTTCCTTGGCTAATTTTAAGGCTGAATTGAAGACACACTTGTTCAGGAAGGGATTCCAAATTACTGGTTGTTAATCTGCTGCTTACTTTATATTTATTGTATACTAGTTAGTATTATTTTAGAGATATTTTAATCATGTAATGTTGTTGTTTTCGATTGTACACTGCTTGGCAAGTTTTTATTCTTTTTCCCTCTTATTTTATTTGGCCTTTACTCTGTAAAGCGCTGTGCAAACTTTACAGTGCTCTATAAATAAATGTTAACAACAACAACAGTTGATCATTACAGTGCAGTAACATTTGGAAGGCCACAGTTGGTCCCTCCTGCTTTAATCTCTGGGCATTTATAGCAGGAAGAATGAGCCACAAAAATCAACAATCTTTACAATATCAACAATATCAAGGTTTTTATATCTACATATCTTTGTTTAATCTGAATTACAGTTTATGACCCATTCAGTGTCCCAAGGGAAGTTTCTACTAAGATAATTTATGAAGCTTTTTTGGTTCAGCCCATGTTATCCTGGCCCTGGCGCCCACCTGGATCAATGTGGGGGACACACAGGTGTTTACACAGTCATCTCTGTGCCAACCCAGAATGCAGTACTGGTGCACACTCCTTGCCTTGCTGAACCAGAAGTCCCTTGTCACCGTGTCTGATGCAGAAACAGAACACTTGGCCACATGGTTACAGCCAGGTGCCCCATTTCCATGTCAGATGCAGCAATGAGAGGTTCTGAATGAAAGTGACAGCACAGTAAGTTAAGGAGTACAGGGGTGTGTGTAAACAGTTTTTGCTGCAAAGTTTCTGGGAAACACCATGCAAAACCAGGACTATTTTGCCTGGGCTAAAAGGCTGTTTATCCTGGGACAGGGCTGGATCCTCTGAATCTGTGTCTGGTCTGGCAGCATCAGGCCCTGGGGTTTTTGGCCTGTATCATCTGAACTAGACAACATGAGGCCACAGCAAGGCGCTTCTTTTGGCCTGTGTGGACGACCCCACAGAGACATCTTAGAGTAAATTTTGCCATTTCTTAACTATGGCTCATATTGCTGAACATTTACTTTGGCCATCAGTTGGAAGAACTTAGAAATATCCAAATGCTTAACATCTGTGACAAGTCAGGAGTGTGATGGAGACTAAGGAACTTTTATACTGACCATGCTTCATGTTACATTATATGCTAAGTGCCACTGAGGCAGAATGCTAGCTTATCCTGGTCTAGCCACTGAGGAAGGGAAAGGCTAAGCAATGCAGACTGCAGTAGGGGCATTTCACAAGTTTGCTCAGGTTTCACAGGTTTGCTCAGTGCTCTAATAACAGCACTATCCTCTCCTCAGGAGAACTTTAAAAATACTGAAATAGCACAACAGAATTTTCAGACAACTGACATCCAGCCTCTATATATAATGCTTTAGGTGCAAGAATTAGTACTGAAGAATAAATTGAGTGTGGCAAAAAAGACAGAAAAGCTGTAGACTAAGTGCTAATTATGACTCCGGCTCAAAGATACAACAGGTCTTTGGTTCACAAATGAAGCTCCTTTGTTTCTTCCTTCATATAAGACTTAATTAGATCAAGAGGTCTCTGCTTAACCACACATTCCCAGTTCATACAAGACTTGTCTCTGGTCTGGAAGAGCTACCTAGACATAATTCTCTCACATTTATATGTGTAGATTTTATTTATAAAATACTATTATTATTGTTAATGATTACTGTATTCAGGGGTAGGAGCCTTTCCACAGAAGCCCTATAACAGCAGATTGTGTTTGTGTGCTTTGTGTGTATACAATGGGTACTTGGTATCTGCTGGGAATCCCTTTTTGGATACCAAAATCTGTGGATGCTAAAGTCCCATTATATAAAATGGTGTAAATGGTGTCACTTATATAAAATGGCATAACAAAAGTTTCCTTTTTGGATTTTTTTAAAAAAAATTATTTTCAAGTTGTGAATGGTTGAATCCTTGGATGCAAAATCTGTGGATATGGCGGACCGAATGTGTGTCTGTGTATAATTTTCTCCATGTTGTTTATCTAACTATACTAATACTCCATGCAATTTCAACTTATTTCAGTTTCAAATCACAGGTAAAAATAGCAGAGTATGTAAAACTTTTACTAAGCTGCCTTACCAATCTTTAACCAATATGTAGTTATATCGATCTATAAAAAATTCATTTGGTATATGGAAGTAGTAGTGATGGTGAATAGATTAGCTCTGTAAAGTAAGAACTTAGAAAGAAATTATATCATCATCGTGTGAATCATACTGTGACTATATGCAAAAATCTGATCTAACTGCTCATGGCATTTCTATTTACTTTTCATGATCTCTGAACAAGATCTTCCTCTTTTTTATGGAGGTTTTTCATCAATCCAGCCAGCTTTCTTCAATTAGTGCAGGGTAAAGAGCAGTACTGTAAAGCTGGTGACAGCCATTTAATGGAAGAGGTAGAAAATGGTGGACATGCCCTGGCAGCATCCTTAATAGATACACAAACACCCAGTCATCAGCCTGAAGCAATACTGGCAGAAAATTAACTTACTGCTACAAAGCTCATTTAACATGGAGAACCTTAGCAAACTGGACAGTATGAAACCCTATAATGGGACAGAGTGGGAAAGAAGGGATGGAGAGAAATTGGAAGATACACTTCCCGCATTCTCTTTCAGGAGACAGTAGTCAATAATTTCACAAGTACTAATTACTCCTGTAGCTATGTACACTTTTCAAAGCAAGCATTTTTACACAGTTCTATAAGTTTTCTGGATAAAGTATATTAAAGCTTTAGCTTACAGGAAATTTCCTTGAGATCAGGGAATTCTACAAACTCATACTTTCTTTAGCTACACTTCCATAAGTATATTATTTAAATTATTTGTTTATGACCACAATCTAAATTTCAATCACAGTGCCAATCTAGCATTTATTATTAGTGACAGCAACATTTAATAAATGCTCCAACAGTATGGAGAACAATTATAATTAGCCACTCACTTATAAGTAGAACAGAACCACAGTATATATTCAATAATTTGAACAATCTTAATGTTTGGATTTCAAAGTACACTGTTTAGAAGGGAAAGGTGTATCTGTTTTTGTGTGTGCCTTCAAGTATCACTTCAACTTATGGAGTCCCTATGAACTGTATAGGGTTCTGTTAAGCAAGGAATATTCAGAAGTGATTTTGCCAGTTCCTTCCTCTGAAATGGCAGTCTCCCATCCAAGTCATTACCAGAGCTGATCCTGCTTAGCTTCCAAGATCAGACAGAACCTGGTGCCTTAAGGGTTCTTTAGGCCTCAGCAGGAACTAGAATCTAAAATCACCAGTAAAAACAATTCTTAAATTAATGAATGATTGAGTGAACAATGGACAATTAGTGTCACTCTCCCGAACACTAGTGCAGCTTCATAATATACTTTTTAACAAGTAAATTAAAATATTTTATAAATACTCTTATGGAGGTGAGGTACATGATTTCTGGCTTTTTATGTGTATCCTTTCTCTCAATATAGGGACTACATGGAGTCGGCAAAGGAGATTTTACATAAACTGGTTAGTGTTATTACTATATACTTTAGTGGAATTTAATTCACAGATGTGTTTATTAGGCAAGAAGTAACTCAAGGGGACCTTACTGAAATCCCACTGTAAGCAACTTGACCACTCAACATATATCATTAACTGTGAAAACAGTTGTAGGAATTTGCAATTGTGGCTTATTTTCACAGCTAATGGTATGGTTTAATATCAAAATTGTTAACATTTTGTTGAAGAATATAGCATATTTCCTTCAATAATATCCTATTGTGGCTCCAGTGGCTAGTAAGACACCCTCCTTCCATTCTAAGTGTCACCCTGTAACCTATGAAGGAAGGAAGATCAGCCAATTTCTGCTGAACTTTATCACCTCCATGTCAAATCTTTTCCTTGTGTGTCATGTCTTATTTATGATAAATCCTGTAAACCTGAGGGTAGAGAACTGTTAAATCAGTGATTTGTAAACTGCTCTGGGAACCGTTTTGGCTGAAGGATGGAGCATATATAAATAAATAAAATTTAAAAAAATAATTCATGAACTTCTTCACATTCTTGTCTGTGTTCAGCAAACTGTTAGATCAAATCACAAGATAGTTTGGTCAAGATGGGTTCTACATAATATGATATGCTCCAGCTGGTCTCATTGACATTTCACCATTTTCTGAACACAGGAAAGAACAACCAGAGTGAAGAGAAAAGTTCACAGAAATACCAGCAGAAATTTATTTTTTTACATAAATGCATATACAGTGGTACCCCGGGATACGAATTGATTGTGTTACGAAATTTCCGGGGTACGAAAAAGTTAGCTTGGAAAAAACTGTTCCGGGTAACGAAAGATTTTTCGGGTTACGAAATTTTTTTTGGTGTGTTTCGGCGCTTTTTGGCACAAAATTTAAAAGCCGCGGCTTTCCAGCGCTAGCGGTTTCGGGTTGCGAAATCTTTCGGGTTACGAACGGCGCCGCGGAACGAATTAAATTCGTAA
>NC_056522.1:53724186-53782352 GCF_019175285.1 Sceloporus undulatus
CCGGGATACGAATTGATCGCGTTACGAAATTTCCGGGGTACGAAAAGTTAGCTTGGAAAAAACTGTTCCGGGTAACGAAAGATTTTTCGGGTTACGAAATTTTTTTTGGTGTGTTTCGGCGCTTTTTGGCACAAAATTTAAAAGCCGCGGCTTTCCAGCGCTAGCGGTTTCGGGTTGCGAAATCTTTCGGGTTACGAACGGCGCCGCGGAACGAATTAAATTCGTAACCCGGGGTACCACTGTAGCTCCTCCCAAGTAACAAATGGTAAGAAACAAAACATGAAGTAGGAAGTCAAAGACCTTACTTTTAATGGCAACAGCAGAAAGTATTTTTAGACTAAATGGAGTTAAACAATAATTTTAACTGAACTACATTAAACATTTTTGTGAGAACATTATATAACAACAAATTGGAGATGATTTGAAGGATAACATGGCTAAGTTTTCAGTCACCTAGGATAAGCATTCAGCATTTAACTATATGGTGGCAACATGAGAAAGCCTGGAATACAATTCCCTTGATGAAATACAGGGCACACATAAGAATAGATGAAAACAGCCTCAGAGGTCATGCAATTCTCATTCTCCTTCAGAAGAAGAAAGAAGGAAGATAGAGACACAGATTCATTTGTTCCTTCTACAGTGGGCCCTTGGCTTACGCGGGGGATCCGTTCCAGATCCCCCGCATAAGCCAAAAACCACGTATGTTTACTCAAAATAGACTGAGAGTTTGATGGACTTATTTCCAAGAAAGAGTGCAGTATACTTAATGCTTACTGTCATTTTCCATGTTCAATTCCTCAAGCTTTTACGTTGTCTTAAAAAAAATACCCTTGCTACAACAGCTTTAGTTCAATTTATCAGTGCAACAGTAGTTTTAGTGGAGTTGTGTGCTTGATAAAATATGTCTGATTTTGTGGGGGAAGGAAAAGCAGGAATCAAACAGAAGATTGTGGTTTGTACTACCATGGACCCTTGTTATACGCTGGGGTTTGGTTCTAAGATCCCCCGTGGATAACAAAATCCGTTTATGCTCAAGCACCATTAAATATAATGACATAGCAAAATGGTGTCCCTTATAAAAAAATGGAAAATCAATGTTTGATATTTGAAATGTATACTTTTTTATAGCATTTTCAAACCGTGGATGCTTGAATACATGTATAAAAAAATCTGTGTATAAGAAGGGCTGACTGTACAGTGTGCCCACATCGTATGCAGGTGCGCTTTACGCAGCTTTCAGCATATGCTGAAAGCCACGCAGGGAGGAAAGGGCGGAATCCCCCATGTAAAGCAAGGGTGCCATGTACATCTACAATTCTCCTTACATTACCAAAAATGTAATAATTTTCAAGGTCCTGATTTATAGGCTACCCTTTACCTTACAATTCCAAGATGGGGAACATAAATATTGCTAAACCAAAATGAGAACATAAAACTGCCATCAGAAGCTCAAAACACAATTACAATACACATCTTCACTACAGGGAGAAAATGCAATATCATTCCTCATCCACTTCCATAAGGTGTGTGTAAAGAGGTAAATTATTCTGAGAACATCACACAACCCCTTCTTCTTGTTGTTGTTCTTCTTCTTCTTGGCTTTTCTTCATGAACAAAGATTCAGGAAGGATTCATTGGTGCTTTCTACAAGCGCATTGATGACGTTGGATGTATCCTTCGAGCCTGTGCAATGGATTTTTCTGGTGGAACGCAGTGTGCACAGAACTGGCCTCACCCTTTAAACCAGAGGTTCAACTGCTGAGGCCTTGACAAGCATGGACGGTGGCAGCGAGGTCCTCGGGTCGTAGGTTTGTTTAGAGTTTCCTTCTCTTAGATTATTCACCTTACAGGGTTAGACGAGCACCATTTGCCTGGGTTTGGGATTAGAGTTTTCCTTCTCCTAGGATGGTTGCCATAAGGCTAGAGAGTCCATCCTGCCCTTTGGTGCTCTTGGTCAGACCCTTCAGTTGTGACCTGTCTGGCATGGGAGGCCCTACTGGTGGCTATTATACCACCGACAGCATAGCTCACAACTTCATTAGGGTACACAAGCCTTTCCCCCACACAGTCAGAGCATGGCTGGAGGGGAATAGGAGACCGGAAGATGACAGTTTAGGAATGAGGAGCCTCTTTCTTCAGGCTATCCCTGGTGGAGCTGGGCCTGCCTGATCACTCCCTCTCAGGCCGGAAGATGATAGTTAAGAAGGGAGGAGCCTCTTTCTTCAGGCTATCCCTAGTGGAGCTGGGCCTGCCTGATCACTCCCTCTCAGGCTGGAAGATGACAGTTAAGGAGGGAGGAGCCTCTTCCTTCAGGCTATCCCTGGTGGAGCTGGGTCTGCCTGATCACTCCCTCTCAGGCCGGAAGATGACAGTTAAGGAGGGAGGAGCCTCTTCCTTCAGGCTATCCCTGGTGGAGCTAGGCCTGCCTGATCACTCCCTCTCAGGACACCACAGAGGGGCTAAAACCTATAAACCTGGACCCACCCACAGACAGGGTCCTTTCATGTCCTACTGCCTTCCAGTATTGAGGCAGTAGTATTGGTAGCAGTCTTCCTTCTGATTTTAACACATAATGCTTGCTTGATGTAAAATGAAAAAGGTGCTCTTTTAGACATTTGGGACCCCAATGGTTCATAGTTTTATATGTTAATATCAAAACTCTGAATTGGGTTCAACTGTAAATTGACATCCAGCATTAACCTGTAGACTAAGGCAGTATGAGCAATAACACTGCTACCTGTCTTTGCTTGTGCTGCTGTGTTGTGCACCAAGATGAAGCTTCCAAAGTATCTTCAAGAGTTCAATAACAACAACAAATAAACAGGGGAAGATCCTAACTCTGGATTTAGCTAGTTCTCAATAATAATTAAAATTGGGATCACCCTTGAGGGTTTACTCCCTGGTTCCCATCCTTGATTAGGAAGAAACGTCCTTTCAGCAGAAGTCGACAACTAGGTAATAAGTCCCTTTGCCCACCCCTACCTTAAATGATAACTTACCTATGATTTGTTTTAACCATCACTGCCTATTGATTATTTGAGAATGCATTTATTATTTCAAGAACTTGGAGTGTTAGGTTTGAAAATTAATTTGATGATATGGAACATACAAAATTGGGGAAATCATTAACATGAACACTAATAATGGAATTTGCTTAATTGGTTAAATTACTGTTAGTTAACTCACTATTTAAAACATTTGTGTCCAAGGCAGACAAGGGGGTTTACAGAGAATTAGGGGAACATTATCACCCACAAGAGGCACATTTTGTTACTGGCACTTTCAGTTTAAAATATGAATTTGGTGTTCTCACAACACACATTTGTTGTGTGAATTAGGTTTAGGACCTCTCCTCAATTTGGTTTGGATCCTAGTAAAAAAAACAAACCCAACTTCTGTCTATTCCTGTATACATGGCTTGGCTGCTTCTCTAGCAGTGCAGAGGGGAGCAACCATGTGGGACATGTTGTTTTCACAGGAAACCTGACATTCGTTCCCATTTCTAAATCTCTCAAATACATTCTGAATACTTTCTTCAATTTCACATATACTTCCAAGCTACAGTTTGAAAACAGTTCACACTAACCAGCTGAGGCTACCCAAAACTGGAAGTACAACATTCTGCAGATGTTCAGAGATTTTCACTACTTTGCATTTTATTTGGTAAAAGAAAACAGGTTCACAATATGAACCATGGATTTAAAAAAGCCTGCTGCCACTCTCTTAGGCGGGATACAGACCACAAAAAAGGGCGCTCTGTCCGCGTCTTGTTTTGCTGTGTGAGGGAGCCGTAGCGGACAAACCGCGCGGCTCCCTTGCGCAACAAAAACAACCCGCAAAAAGCGGGTTCTTCTTGCGGCGCCATTATGACACCGCAGTGTGCCAATGGCGCACTCGCGGCATCACAATGACGCACCCGTCACATCAAAATGATGGTGCCTGTGTGCACAGGGTGCCACCATTTTGATGCCCTCGTCAGGGGCGAGGGGCGTCTGAAAGCGCCGTCCCTTGCACGTCATGACAGCACCCCATAGGGCCCATCTGTGTAGCGCCTCAAAGACCCCTGAGCTTTATTCTCTATCGAAGGTAGATTTGGTTTAAAAAGTACTTTTACATATAAATATTTGTTTGGATAATGTGTATACTGGGCAACTGCTTTAGCCAATATCCAGTATGTACTTCTGTATTCAGTTGTGTACCTGTACCAACATCAGCATTTGAACTTACTTCCTCTCACCCTCCTGCTGGAGCCAGTGCCAGAAACCTCCTCCAAGGGGTTTTCCAGGCCTCTGGAGTCAGCTTTTAGGGTGTATGGGGGCTGCAGAAGGGAGGAGAGAATGGAGATTTTCACACACACACAAAGAGGATCAAGCAAAAAAATCCACTATCAGTTCATAGGCTTTGTGTTTTAAGTTTGGCAGGAATTATGGCTGGCCCTCTTTATCCATGGATTCAATATCCATGACTTGAAAATATTTAAAAAATATATACATTTTAAAAAAACAGACCTTGATTTTTACCAATTTTTGTAAGGAACACTATTTTACTATGCCACTGTGTATACTAAGACTATGATGTTGTATGTCTTTTAGTATAAATGTTAAAGAGGTAATTTATAGAGAACTATGCCACAGACTTTGGTATTCACAGGACGTCCTGAAACTAAACCCCAGCAGAAACCAAGGACCCACTGTATTTTCATGTGTCAGTTAGCCAACATTTATATGTTCATCACAACTATAATTTTAAAGTAGAAAAAAGCACAGGGGCGGAGCCCTATGAATATCATGAACATGGTAGTAAATAATGAGTTACAAGTAACAATTTCTCCACCTTCGAGTTAAAAGTAATGCCATGACTAAGAATAGTATTAACTGGAGAGGATAACAACATTTTCTAGTGCATGTACTTAAACTGAAGAACGGCTGTTTTTCGCTACTAGAGAAGAATGAAAGAACAGAGAGAAATATCTGATTCGTATCTGATTTCCAAGCACAAAACTGAACTTAAATGAAATCTGAAGGTCAGTGCACATTGTAGAGTATGACAGAGGCGTCCAAAGGCAGAGAAACTTGTTTTCACAGGTCACTGCTGCAGAACCAACAGATGTGTGGCAGATTTTAGATTACAATTTGCATTTTTTTGGTAAATGTTGTGGGGGAGGGCCTCCAGTCCTAAACAAAAGAAGTACAATAGTAAAATAAAAAAAGACCCAGCGTAACAGCATCTTCAAGGCAGGAAACACATTTACAGTCTGTCAAACAACACAGCATTGTAGTTATGATCCAGGTGATAAAAATTTGTTCAAACAGATACTTGGTCCCAGCCACATTAGAAGAGCAACAATAATAAAAAGCAAAAAATGAAATATGTAGCACACTATTCTTGTTACTTCAGTTTTGTAAGATGGGTGTTACAGTATTCAGATGAATATAATCAGATTAATAACCATCAGAAAATGTTCCTAGTAGACTGCATCTCCAATATCTAATACTGAACGTTTTTTTCTGAATTACAACTCTTGATATCCTTTGCTCCCGTAAATCCTAAATTTAAAGGTTAGTTCATTTATTTCAAAAATAACCTGGTCCACCTTTCTATGACAATGAACCTTCAAGAGTTAATGACTCAACCATAAAATACTGCAAGAGTCAGCTAAAACAATATAATCTAAAAATCTAAATGTACAAAACAAGAGAGATAAGCAGATCAATACTCTTCACCATTAAATGCTCACGAAAGCACAAATGTTTTATGATTATAATCTAAAGGTTGTTGGCATCTGAAAATGTGTTAGGAGAGGATGTTGTATAGTTAGGACATAATGATCAGAGATGGCCCACCTTTGGAGTTTCCTAATGTCCAAAAGTATCCTGGGCTCTACTCCTGAAGATGAGCAATCTCAGGTTGTCACACTATCTAAGAGTGAAGAATGTAACCAGCTATACTAACGTGAATTTATAAACTGATTTAACAAAAGACGCTTTTAACATATATCCCAAGAGTATCAAAGTGAAGGAGGCACTTGATCTTGTATTTTTTTAAAAAAGACAGAGTAATGGCAAATTCTTGATAAATATTATCTTGCTCACCGAATTCTAGTTTTGTACTATTCCATGGGGTCTGTAGTAAAGTAGACTATTTTAATGGATGGACAGAAGCAATATTAATTTTTTTCTTTTGCCATCTACAGTGACCTAATAATATTTCTTCAAGTTGTTTCCAACTTATGGCAACCCTAAGGCAATCCTATCATGCTGTTATCTTGGCAACATTTCTTCAGTGGTTTGCCATTACTCTCCCCTGATGCTGAAAGCATGTGATTTGCTCAAGGTCACCCAGTGGGTTTTATGGTTGAACTGGGAATTGAACCCTGGTCTCCAGAGTCAAAGTCCAATGCAGAAACCACTATGCCACTCTGGCTGTAAATGAGAACTTTATTCTAGGGTTTTCTTGGCAAGATTTATTCATACCATTGCCTTCTTCTGAGGCTGGGAGAATGTGGTTTGAAAGCAGTATGTGTGGAAAAGATCCAGGGGTCTTTGGAGACCATATGCTAAGCAGGAGTCAGCAATGTGATGCAGTGGCAAAAAACAAAAACAAAAACCCAATGCAGTTCTAAGCTGCATTAACAGAAGTGTAGTGTCTAGATCAAGTAAAGTACAAGTGTCACTCTATTCTACTTTGGTTAGACCTCAACTGCAATACTGTGTCCAGTTCTGGGCAAAGTTCAAGAAGGATATTGACAAGCTGGAACATGTCCAGAGAGGGGCAACCAACATTGTCTGGAAATCATTATAAGGAAAGATCTAGGGAGCTATGTATGTTTAGCTTGGTGAAGAGAGGACCGAGAGTTGATATCACAGTCATCTTTAAACATCTGAAGACATGTCATATAGAAGATCAACTGAGTTTGTTTTCTGCTGTTCCACAGATCAGAACATTAAGCACTGGATTCAAATTACGAGAAACAAAAAGATTCCACAAAACATGAAGAAGAAATTCTGATGGTAAGCTGTATTTCACAACGGAATAGACTGGTTGGGAGCGTGGTGGACTCTTCTTCTTTGAAGGTCTTTAATTGTGTATTTCTGCATGGCATGGGGTTGGCCTATGTGTCCCTTGCAGTCTCTTTCATCTCTATGATTCTATAATTCTAATTATCTAGTTATTTCCATGTTTTATAACAGATCGCAGAATCAGTTGGAAGATACCAGAAGGGCGATCAGAAATGATGTGATGGCACTCAACATGATCATAATAGATGCCCTTTTACTGTCCTATGTTATGGCTAGTTAATGTGACTTGCACATTATCAACCTGACTATAACAAAGTTCTCAAGCTGCCCTGCAGGTTCTATATTCCTTAAGTATGAAATTGACTAAGAAAGGATGTTATACCAAAAAATAGTATAGCGTCCATCAAAAATCTCAAACAAAAGATACATGCACTTGATATGCCAGGTTTTAAAAAAATTCAGGGTACTGAAATGCACAATAATACTGCAGCAAACAGGCAACCTGGGCAGATTTCCTCTATAGTATAGATACACATTAGAGGCTCTGTGTGTGTGTGTGTGTGTGTGTGTGAGAGAGAGAGAGAGAGAGAGAGAGAGAGAGTTTTAGATTTCATCCAAGCACAAGAGAGTTCTGAATAAATCATTTCTTAAACAGCTCACTAAAATGCAGCCTAAGCATCCTGAACAGTAGCAAGTTTCTATACACCATTGGATTTACATTCGATTTAGAGAGGGTATTCTCAGTTGTGGGAACTGTTTCACGCTTTGCATTTAAAAGAAACAATTAGAATAATCAAACAAAATGAGTGTGAAATTTCTCACAGTCTCCCATGTCATTACAAAATGAGAAGAAATGTAGCAGTTGGTCAATTTAACTTGCACTCTTAGTTATTAAACATTACCTGCAGGGCCATTAAACTGTTTTTCTAGTGGAAAAACAATATAAATTACTTACTATTCACAATACAAAAAGATTAAGCTGACCTTTCTCTAGGGCATGATGTATTCCAAACTTGAGCTATGAAATATAAAACTGATATTAGTTATTTCTCTGTGAAATTAAAGCTCAGTACAATGGAGAACAACAGTCTAATAGCTGTCCTCTAGTATTTTCTTACGGATTACCAAGGGATCCAGAAATGCTCTCAGAAAATAGTTGTATATCCTGAATGAGAAAACTGTCCAGGTGCATTCTGGTTAGTAACATTAATTAAGACCCTGTCTTTCTACTAAAACTACCGTATATACTCATGTACAAGTCGACCTAATGTATAAGTTGCGGAAAGGTTTCAGGGTCAAAATCCTGGATTTTGATATGACTCGTGGATAAGTTGAGGGTAAAACTTAGGGGGCTAAAAGAAAGGATGGAAAGGGGGAAACACCACTTCTGTCCTTCCTTCTCCTTCTCTGGACCTCTCCCAACCGATTCCCAGGTGCTGAAGGAGAGTTTTAATATCAGACTGAGAAAGGGTGCAAGTGGATTTAAATGGAGAATTGTTTCCATAGGAAGCAAGGTCTTGCAAAATGGACTGGAGAAATGGTTTTAAATGGAGAGTTGTTTTTTAATAGGAAGCCAGGTCTTGCAAAATGGACCAGAGAAAGAAGCAAGTGGATTTAAATGGAGAGTTTTTTCCATAGGAAGCCAGGGCTTGCAAAGCAGACCAAAGAGAGAAGCAAGTGGATTTAAATGGTTTTTCTGATAGGAAGCAAAGGCATCCAAAACAGACTGGAGGGGGAAGGACTTGGTGTTCAGTGGAGACTGGGGCATCAGGCTTGCTTGCTTTAGGATCTTTCTAAGCACTACTGATGTACTGACCCTTATATAAGTCTACCCAAGGTTTTAGGGTCAATTTTGGGCATAAATTTTTTGACCTATAGTGGAGTATATATGGTATACTAAAATAGAAAAAAAAATCAAAGTAGTTATGACTCTCTTTCAGTAGGCTTAGAAGATTTATTCCAAATTTTAAAGTGGCTATCCAAGGTGTAGACCTATTTTGGGCAAAGAGTTCAGATCTTTGGACACCTTTAATGCCTGGAATAAAACCTGGAGCAGATTCATTGCCCAACTAATATGGAATACACCAGTTGCAACTGAACTAGAATATACATGCTCTCACATACAACAACACACTGATCAATTATTTATAGAGATAGAACCTTTCTAGAAATATTTGGGGAAAATGAGAAGTATGAAACAAAAGAACCCTCTACAAATTTATGTTACATACTTTGTCGTTTCAGAAATACAATGCATTTGTTTCCTCAAAAAATTATCATGTTTCAATATTTATAAATAAAGATACAATTTATATAGACAATAATTATAAATTAACTGATGTAATTACTTTTAATATTTTAATTTCTGTTATAAATGGAGGTACAAGTTGCTACTTTCCCCTAGTTTATGAAGAAGTATGTAAAAAGTAAAAATAGAAATAAAAAGGCATCAACAGTATAGTAAAACAAAGTTATTATGTATTCTAAACTCACAACCGTTCCAGTGTCAAGCAGACACAGAAAGAACTCATTTTCAGGAAAAAACAGAGGAAAGGGACGCAAAATCCATTGAATACTAATTTTGCTTTATGAAACCTTGTCCAATCAGTTTCATTTGCTAGCTAACACTATCAGCAGTTTCTGTTTCTTCTCAGCCTTCATTTTTATTGTTTTCATAAATTCCTAAATATTGATGCCCAGATTTAAGTAAGCTACACTTTCATGTTTCAGTTTGTTTCTTGATTTGTTGTATGTCAAACCAGACTCCATTTACTCCAAAACAGAGAAATCCTAAGCAAGTGACAAGCAAGAGAGTCAGAGGCTGAATCATACCAAGACCATGTTACTACATTGCAGGAAGGATATTCTTAACAAAATCTCATACTGAATGTCTTGGCAAAATATTGTTGTGTTCAATTCTCTGCAACATTTAAAAGTTCTTTTTAAAGACCAAGTCCTAAATGTGCTTGAAAATCATTTTGGGGAGGTAAAGGTAACATAACATTTTATTATTATAGACTATTTTATAATCTATTCTTTTAATTTGAAAAACAAACAAAGAGGCATTTGAAAAACAGGCCTTCATATCTCTAGTTTTGTAACAATACTTTCTAGCAGTCCCATATGTACTGTTTCATTAGAAAGAAAGAAAGAAAGAAAGAAAGAAAGAAAGAAAGAAAGAAAGAAGACAGACAGTAAGATGTGCAACAGTTTCAAGAGCTTGCCTTTTAGCACTTATTAACTATGAAAATCCAGAAACTGGGAACTGAAAGGAAGGTTCATACTCAAGTATTCATGAAACGTGATGTATTATGGATATGTGAAGACAGAATTTTAAAAATTCTAGTTGGTATATAGAGAGAAAGCAGAGTAACTAAATTTTATATTTTGTATTATAAAGTATTTTTATATAATAAAATAAACATAATTTTATATTATATAAAATATTAAACTATGGACCTCCCTTCCCAATCACTCATTAGCATTGCTGTTACTATCTTTTAGGTGGCAAGCCAAGTCTACCCTGCCCTCATCTATCTTCAATGTCTTTTAATGGTGTTGGTGTTTCAATAAGTGATCTTCCACACTGTTATTGTGTATTTTAACAGCTAGTTTTAAAGGGTGGTTTACTGTGTTATATTTTGTCATTGTTCTCATTTTATATTATGTCACCATGGACTATTTTGCAAAAGGTGGCTCAAATATACCTCTATGGTCTAAAACACACTGCAGAAATAATCCAATTTGAGACCAATTTAACTGCTAGGGAATCCTGGGAATTATAGTTTATTGTGGCACCAGAGCTCTCTAGAGAAGGCTAAATGTCTCCCAAAACTACAGTTCCCAGAATTCACTAGAATTGAGCTAGGGCAGTTAAAATAGTCTCAAACTAAATTATTTCTGCAGTGTGTTTTGGACCTCTCTCTCTCTCTCTCTCTCTCACACACACACACACATACCCCATCATTATAATTTAACTACACAAGATGAAGACTACACAAAACACCTCATCTACACTGTAGAGCTCTTGTAAACTACACTAATCCCCTCAACTATACCAACCTTGTTTTTTTTTAAACCCAATAGCCTTGCAAAATGAGAAAAACTTTGGAGTTTCTGCTATCATGTCCACTTATTGTGGACATATACACACACATATACACACTATTCTCTCCTTGAAAGGATGAAAATGGACTCCAGCTGGCCCTAATATTAGGCAAAGTAAGGCATCTGCCTTAGGCAGTACAGTGGGTCCTTGTTATACGCTGGGGTTTGGTTCCAAGATCCCCTGTGTATAACAAAATCCGTGTATGCTCAAGTCCCATTAAGTATAATGACATAGCAAAATGGTGTCCCTAATAAAAAATGGAACATCAAGGTAAATTTATACTTTTTTGGAACATTTTCAAACCGTGTATGCTTAAATCCGTGTATAAAAAATCAGTGTATAAGAAGGGCCGACTGTATATGTTAGAGTAGAGGGGAATAATGACAAAGCACTGGAGGACACAGAAGTCACAAATCTGTCCTCTTCTCCCTAAACTACCCACAATTCTCAAGTCAACACAATGCTATTTCCATTGCTAGCATTGAAATAAAAGTCAAGCCCAATCAGTTGCTGTATATGAATGACATGAAGGAACCACCTTTTCCTCAGGCAGCAGAATGTCTTGTGCCAGGCCTGAGACTATAATTATTTTTATTTTATTTTATTGGGGGGGACCCCTCTCAAACTGTGAATTAATGTAAAAATAATAATAAATAAACAAAATTTCTTGCATTAACGTGGCATCTGGGAGAAAACATTTCAAGATAATAAATTTCTAGCAAGAAAGCTCTAAAATTGAGCAAAAAAGCTAGTTAACAGAATATGTACAAGAGTCAATAGCTTCTTCAGTGCCCTTGAATAGCACAATACACTGATAGACCTAATATTCTCTCACAAGTGTCTCCTGCATTATGATGCTGTCACCTTCTCTTTTCTATTCTCACATTTTACTTTTGCATTCATTCACTGTCACATTCAATGGAGCTGATCAACTGTTACTCCACTAGCTGCAGTACAGAGAGATTTTCCTTAGAGCTGTCAAATCAGGAAGAGTGGTACATTCTGAAAACAGCTCTTCCCTCCTTTTTAAAATGACAGAATATACATGGCTTAGAAGACACACAGGCAGGTTTTAAAAACCTTAAAGAGCATATGCATATCTAGCATTTTGGCAGAACATTCAAACTCATAAAAGAGGTTTTTGTAAAAGAAAAAAATAATTGATGGATCTAAGACTGTAAACAGAAGTAAATTATGAAAGAGCCACTGCAGTATCTAATAACTAGGAACCACTTTTAGAGCAACAGAAGTACATGCCGGATAAAACAGCGCTTCCTTGTCAAAATCAAAGTTTACTTTTAAAGTATCTATAGATATGGGAAACCTCTATGGAGTGTACATAACCTGTTTGAATATGCATTCTAGAGTCTTATCACCACATTGCCACTCTATCATCTTTCAAATCACCTGTCTCTGAACAAGAGAGGAGCAGGTCAGAGGCTCAGGCAGGAAAAGGAAGCTAATCTAGTCTCTGTCTTTAAAAAATCTGCCACAGAGAAGCAATCGGAGATATTAATGTTAGTACCTCTAGATATACTTTAGTTAACAAATTACTTCTTTAACAAAAAGTTTGGTACCGGAAGAAGATATAAGCTAGAAATAATAGGGAGAGGTTCCTAAGGCCCTCTCCCCCCCAAAAAAAAAGAGGGGAAGGAAGGAAAGAAGGAAGGAAGGAAGGAAGGAAGAAAAGAAGGAAGGAAAAGAAAAGAAGAGCAATTAATTAAACAAACGAACAAACTGACATATAAAGATTCAGCTAGGTCAAGTGAACCTTGATTAAGCCAACAGTTTTTTTAACCTTCTAGAGACCATCTGAAGATTTCTTCCAGAATGCATCAAGGGATGCCTTTTTCTTTCACCACTTTTCTTATGATTTGTATTTTGGTCACCAAATTTTCTATGCTTTTTAAAAAGTTGCTGGGGGGAGCTGGTGAGGCAGACGTATCTGCTCTGTGCTTTTATCTATGTTTCACTATTCAAGTATGCTCAGTAAGGTCTTCTGGAGGCAGCTGTTGTTTACAGACAGGATGAAATGAGCTGTCCTATCTCTGCTTCACACATTATGGCAGGGAACCGTCTATTATCCTTTCTATGTAAGCCGCCTGGATTCCCAGTGATTGGGTGGCATATAAATAAATCCTATTATTATTATTATTATTATTATTATTATTATTATTATTATTAATGTTATTTATCAGGGCAGCCAAGGCTGATTCTGTAGTAAAACCAGGCTTGAACCCAGTTGATTTTCTCCAAAACCTGTGGAACTCTCTTCTCAAGCACTCTGCCAACTCTCCAAATATATTAGCATCTGGACAATAGCTAATATAGATCTCCAAAATGAGGGAGGACTGTTCCAAAAGTGGAGATTCCACCAATCCTTTAAGGTGGAAGGCATCACCCCACTGTGCAATGCTCCCTGAATTCAGAGAGTTGTAAGATTGCTGTCATTCAGCAAGTTGCAAGTTCCTCTTCCCTGCTCAAGATTGTTTTTATAGAATTTTCAGTGAACATCATAAGTGAATATTTTTCATTTCCTCATGATTTCAGGGGGTGGTGGTGGTAGCAATGATGTAAGATACCACTGGCCTTACTTAGTCATCTCAGCCATTTCCATTACAGAGGGAAGACAATGGAAATCACATGCTATACATACTACATAATGATTACTAGATGGCCATTACCAGAGTTGATTTCTCCCAAGCACATTTCTTAAACCTCCTTCCTCTTTCATTTTTCTAGTTTCTTTTACAATTCAGTGAGGGTTGGATCAGATGATGGGTTGAATGAGGATAATATAGGTGGTGAGGTGTATCCATCCCTGAGAGGGACAAGGGGATCCAATCTCACATTCCACTCCAATTTCCTAAACGTATTTAAAAACAGGTAAGCTAGATCAGAGGTCTGATCCAAGCAAACACTGTCACATCAGTACATTTCTGAAAAAGAGAAATTACATGATATATTCTAGCAACATCACAAAAATTCAAATTGTTTTAATTAGCTTTGGTCACTTTCTGCTGTATTCACAGAATTTAGCTTCCATTTAATATCCCACCATAATTTTTTGAATAATGATTTAAATCCAGGCAGCAGGGTCAGATGTGACTAAAAACTTGTTTTCCTTTTCTGAGAAGTCCTAATAGGCAGAGACACAAAATATTTATTCTGTATATAGCTCAGTGCTCTTCAAGGGTGAACAAATTTAAAGGCTTAGACCAAAGAACACAACAGTTCTGAAACCCCATTACAAGTGTTAAAAGAAGAGACCCAATCAATTTAAATATCTGGCAGCATAAACAGCAGAATGGCCTTTTAAAAATGCTGATCACATTTGGTACATATAAATATGGGAAGAGAAGAAAGAGAGGTTACATGAATATTAAGAATAAAATGCCTACTTATTTCCTTCCTCTTAGTGTCAGTAACAAAAATATTGTTCAATATTTTAATATCAATCTGCTCCTTGGGGCAGTTTTCTTTTATACTTTTACAATTCCAGAACATAAAGGGGATGAGACATAGAGAAAAAAAAGAGATGGGAACATCACAGTCCTTCAAATTGCTAAAGAACTCTCAACACTGATACTAGGACATAGGAATTCCCTCGAGGTGTTAAGGTGAAAATTTCGGCTCCAGATTCAGGGAATTTTCTTTAATACATGCTCTAGCATATTGCACACTGATGGAACTGTATACAGTTTATCACTCGTTTTTCTGAAGGAAGATCTAAATGCAAGGCCATGAAAAGCTGCTTAGTGGGGGAAAATATGTTGAAGAGAAAACAGGAAACCTGATAGGTGGCAGTATAATCCACAGCCATGTAGAGATGAAACATCTGATCCCAGGTTTTATATATCACATTTTCCAGATACCAGACTATAGCAAATTAAATTCAAAAGGAACCTGTCTTGTAAAATATTTGTTTGCTGATAAGGAAACATAAGTCCTAAAGAAACAAACAAACAGAACATGCAGCCTAAAATTGAATTGGCCTTTTTAGCTGCCACATCGCACTATTGACTCATGTTCAACTTGTGGTCTACTTGGACTCTTAGATCTTTTTCACATGTAGTCTCGTTCACCCAGGTGTCCCCCACCCTATATCTGTGCATTTCATTCTTCCTCCCTAAGTGCAGTACCTTACATTTCTCCATGTTGAAGTTCATTTTGTTAGCTTTGGCCCAGCTTTCTAGTCTATTAAGGTTATATTGAATTTTGATCCTGTCCTCTGGAGTGTTAGCTACTCCTCCTAATTTGGTGTCGTCTGCAAATTTAATAAGTACAGTGGTACCTCGGGATACGAATTACCCAGGTTACGAATTTTTCAGGATACGAATAAATCCCATAGGGATTTATTGTTTCGGGTTACGAAGGTTTTTTCGGGTTACGAAAAAACCCTGGCGCTGTTTAAATGGAGCCGCGGCAGAGCCGCGGCTTTTTTTCCCATTAGCGCCTATGGCAATTCGGGTTACGAAGGTTTTTCGGGTTACGAAATTAGCCGCGGAACGAATTAATTTCGTAACCCGAGGCACCACTGTATGCCCCAATTCTGTCATCCAAGTCATTGATAAAGATGTTGAATAGCACCGGGCCCAAGGCAGACCCCTGTGGGACCCCATTGTCTAAATACAGAGGTAGTCTTGCTTCAATTACTTATTCTCCGGTACTTCCAGATTAGACTACTGTAATGTGAAATAATCTTGAAATTTTATTTCACAATACAGAGTCACAGAATGGTGTTACTTTTCTTACAGTAACATTATTGCAAGGCAATATTGTGGCATGCAAATTAAGGTTACTTTACATTACTATATTCTTGAAAGGGGACAGTATTCACAGTTAGGTTTATCTATATGTGACACAGAAGGTATCATGACTAATGTAAATCCGAAGGCTTTCATGGCCAACATCCATAGTTTTTTGTAGGTTTTGCGGGCTATGTGGCCATGTTCTAGAAGATTTTCTTCCTGATGTTTCGCCAGCATCTATGGCTGGCATCTTCAGAGAATGCTTTGCCTGGAAAAATTGGGTGTATATATACTATGTGAGCCTGGGAATGCAGGAGTGATTTGCATGTGTATTGTTCTGTTGCTGATGGCAGGACTCAGGCTGGGAGGCTAATGCAAAAGAGGATTAATGCCTGACAATTGGTGATCATTATCTGCTGGGAAAGCCTCTGACTCTGCATGGTTTTCCATTTGCATTTGCTGAGTCCTGATTTTGCTTATCTTCAAGACTGGTAGCCAAATTCAACCGGAAAGAAGAAACCCTTAAAGTGAACAAAATTTGGCTAAAATTTGGTTTCACCAGCCACAGATGCTGGCGAAACATCAGGAAGAATATCTTCTGGAACATGTCTACATAGCCCAAAAAACCTACAAAAAAATTATGACTAACTTCTTAACCCAAACATTATGAATTATCTTTCACATCTCCAGTTTCTTATGCTCTTGATGGTGTGAGACTGTAAATTTTTTTCATATAAGAAAGCAGCACAAAGTACAAAACTATTTTATTGTAGTACTTCTAGGAAGATTCTACTTCAAGCAGGGCCCTGTTTATGCTACAGTTAGGTTTAATATTCTAGTAGAGAGAATTTTTCCCTCTTTTTGTTTTAATCCAGTAATAGAACATCAACATTAATTTGAGGGGAGATGAAAAATGACTTAATAACACAGCAGCAGGATTAATATTGTACAATAGATCATGGAGTCATAAAACTCTTGACAAATTCATTTTTGAATCATGGTATATCCTTGCTAATAGGGCAGGGCACATCTGAGAGACTTAATACTTTTTTTCTGTACAATCCAATATTAATTTACATAGAAGAGGTGGGGAGAATCAACTATCATACCTTCAACTGACAGCCAAGAAAAAAAAATCAGAAAAGAGAATCGGATCAAAGGTTTTAAGCAAGACCTTTTCCACTTGGTTCAGATCAACAATCCAAAGACAAATTTTAAGTTTATCATGGAAAATAAATCTTCAGTTTAAGTCTTGTCTGCCAAGAAAACCAGTTGCATGCTACCATGACAGTTTTAACTTTTAATCATCAACATACAGAGGAACATTATGTGTGAAAAGCAGCCTTATTTAAAGCAGTATAAATCTTGTCTCAGTTGATAGAAAGAAAATTTCTTCATTGCTTGAGCGCTGTTCTAATGAAATTCACAACTTAGAAGGATAAGGAATAGGCAATCCCACCAGAAGCCCAAATTGTTTTCACTGTCTGCTGTAAGCCCCCTTGAACAAAATCATGCCTGATTCCCTTAATATAAATATCTAGCATTAGTAAAGGTGATGTTCAAATCAAATGCATGGTGAGGCCAAAAAAGGGGATGTCTTCAAGCTGTGGTACATCTGAACCAAACCAGGATTTTTAAGGGGAAACCTATGTATATGGTTACAAGTGCTTATTTTGTTTTTGTTTTAAATACATATTGTCATGTTGCCCAAGTGTACTTTTAGTCTAATATATCAGTTGTACAGATTGTAAATTGCAGAATGACAGTGATAGTGAGTAAAAGATACATATAGCCATCTAGAGCTCTATCTCCCACTCTAGATGCAAGTCATTAAAACAATTAAGTCCAGAGTCTAAAATTACCTAGCTAAAATACTGCCAATTTTTTCTAAGATCCTGAGAAGGATTGAAGATCCTAACTTGCCTAGATGCAAAAATGTGGTGTTACACTTGACTATAATTCAGTCTCATGTATAAGTTGTGAGGAGGGCGGGTTTTGAGGGCAAAATTATGGATTTTGATATGACTCGTAGATAAGCCAAGGGTAAAACAACATCAGGGACTGCCTGAAGGAAGAGGCTCCTTAACTATCATCTTGGCCTGAGAGGGAGCGATCAGGCAGACCCAGCAACACCAGGGACAGCCTGAAGGAAGAGGCTCCTCCCTCCTTAACTGTCATCTTGGCCTGAGAGGGAGCGATCAGGCAGACCCAGCAACATCAGGGACAGCCTGAAGGAAGAGGGCCCCTCCCTCCTCAACTGTCATCTTGGCCTCAGAGGGAGCGATCAGGCAGATCCAGCAACATCAGGGACTGCCTGAAGGACGAGACTTCTCCCTCCTTTAACTGTCACCTTGTATTTGTATTGTATTCAATTTTTACTGTACACTGCTATGATCATTGCGGAATAGTGGTCTATAAATAAAACGTATTATTATTATTAAAAAAACTTAGGGGGATGTAACAAAGGAGGTAAAGGTTGAAACAAAGGAAAATGATGTGAAAGATTCTACAAAATTCTGGCAGGCACAACTGTGCTCACTCTAAAGGCTGGATGGATGAAGAAGGGATTACAGGAAATTATGCCTGTGAGATGTGTGGGGGAGGCAACTGGGCATGTGGACTAAGAAGAATTACACATGTCAAAAAAGATAAAAAAGCCAAAGCAAACATTAATAGTGATTACAGTATAGCCTTTGCCTTAACCCAGAAAAGCTGACAAACATTCACAAATGTCTTATTCAGACCTTTCAAAGCCTGATTCCTTTCAATGATCCTTTTAAAGGGGAAGCACCAAAGAGCTGCCTCCACCACCGACATTTTCCCACCCAGGCATTCACCCAGAAGCAGTGTCATGGTGGAGAGATTAGAGCAGGCTGGTGTTTCTTTAGGTGCTCTTTGGATGGACTAAGCTCTTGCCTTTTACTACTCTATTCAGAGAAGGGTTTGATTCCTTTTTGATAAGAGTTAAAGTACAGTACTTACGTTAACCTGTGAAATCAACCCAATGTTTTGGGGGTTTGTGTTACTAATTTTTTTTTTACTAAAATTTCTAGACTTACTAGAGTATACACAGTACTCAATTTTTTTAAAAAAAAGACTTGCATCTAGACTAGAACTAATGAAGATACAACAGATTTTAAAAAATTAAAAGGATAAACCAGATTTAAGATATCATACTGAACTAATGGAAACTGCAGAACAGCCAGGCATTACTGTGACTGAGGACTACCAGTATTTTAATAAGTTCTTCTAGAGACATAAGGACTATCTAACAAGTAATAATGAAAGGGCAGGGGCAGACAGATTTCAGCAAGGGTAATGAATACATTCAGAGATTCTGTCATGAACAGAGAAGTATGACTTTCACCACTCCTTGGATTTTTCTTAGAAAATTGCCTTAATGTGGTAGACATCCAGTTGAAACTGGCACCACACAAGTAAGAAAACCAAGATCAAAAGCATGTCAAAAAAAACCCAATTCATCCTGACTTTAAAGAATCAGCTGTAGACTACTTCTTCTCAGCCAACTCTAGGGTTTTTTCTTTACATATCAGGTACCATGCGTCATAAAATAGTAAAATAAAGCAGCATTCATTTTTGCAAACCTT
Organism: Sceloporus undulatus; assembly: GCF_019175285.1. Taxonomy (NCBI): domain Eukaryota; kingdom Metazoa; phylum Chordata; class Lepidosauria; order Squamata; family Phrynosomatidae; genus Sceloporus; species Sceloporus undulatus. The sequence goes on from NC_056522.1 coordinate 53,743,676, forward strand.
TGAAAGATCCCCCCTCATTCCTCATATGTACATGTCAATTCTTGCTTTCATAAATGCCTCCCATACATCTACCTATAAGAGGAGCTCTTAGGTTGGCATTTAATGGACTATTGTTTTAAGTATTACATCATAGCTTTTGTCTCATTCAGCTTCAGTTTGGTGCATGAAAGAGAGAAATAAGAGAAAATAAGAGTCTGTCATGGAAGAAACTTTTAAAAGACTGTCTTCATTTTCATGGAGGTATACAATCCTATTTTCTTCTTGAATCATGTTTGTAGAATCCCGGTGATGTTTACACAAAAGTCCTAACCAACAGATCTTCAGAGGAGGCTCTGTTGCATGTCCCAGCACCTTGTGGAGTTCGGTTGGTGGGCATCAGCATCCTGTATGGAAAAGTTTATGCTGCTATGCATAAACACTCCAGAACTTGGCTGCCTTTCTGTTGGCTAGTTTCAACTACTGTACCAACAGCATAGAAAATATGATTGCAGGAGTAAAATTACTGGGAGTACTGCAATGACAAAGCAGTCAGGAGAGAAAGCTACCCTGCCAGGTGCCAAACTACTTGGGAGCTGGCTAGGTACATTTCTCTGCATATAATAAAGACAGTTTTATCTGCCATCCCTTGCCACCGCTACACAACACCAGAAAGTATGTAGCAATTAATTGCTGGTTTATGGCATGAGCAGTATTGTCTTAATACAGTACACTATTTTCTGATATGTTATACTGTCGGAATCTACTTTTCACCCCTATGGATCACAAACTGCAAATGTATCAGCAGCCAGTAACTCGTCTGTTTAACATTACAGCAAGCCAATTATTCAAACACAGACTTCTTTATGTCTACCATTGTCCCACCAAAACTGGCTCTCCTAAGACCAACAGTAGTTACAACACTACAGCCAAAGTAGACTCAATAATTTCCAATAAAAATGTTTGTTTAGTTTTCCTAACAAGAATGTTCACACACCTGTTCCAATATTATACAGGTTTTCATGCTGTTGCTGTTGCTAAGACAACTTTCATTTCTACAGCACAGAGCAAGTTCAATTTCCAAGAAGAGCCTAATTCCAAAAATCCCTGGCATCAGCATAGAAGAATATCACTTAATTCTTATTCTATGACATTTTAAGATTTATTTTACTTAATCAGCTATGCAGATTTAATACAGAAGTCACTGAAGAATACAGTACAAGTATAGTTTTACCAATTATAGTTTTGCCAGTTATAGTTAGATTTTAAATATAATCTGAATTACGCATTTAGAAGCTCATTTTGTTTTATGTTGCTAGTTTTTAACTGGGCTTTTACATACAAAGAGAAAAGGGAAACCCATTTAAACAGCGAAGACCTTCTTTCACCCCACACAAAAATGAACAGTATACAAATACTAAAGAATGTATTTCCTGCCTTACACAAAAACACTTTAATCCCAGTCCCTATGATATTCTTCCAACTCTGAAATAGTCTGGTATCAGAGAATGCCCAGTTTTTTTGAACTGGCTTGGAAATCCCAAGTGTCTAATTACACTTTGGGATGAAACATTTTGAAACCGCGAGAAAATAAAATTGGGGTCCTCTGCAAAGGACAGAGGCTGAGGCTTCAGATTTCACCTACACTGGAACACTACACCTTTTCAAGCTGTTTCAGTAATGCAGAACTACAACTGGTTTTCATGTTATGTCACCACAGGTTTCCTCAGATGTTGAATCAGTAAATGCTAACACAAAAACTTTTTAGCGTCTCCAAAATGTCTTTTGGGTACCACGTCAAAGACTGCAGACCCATCCTAGTATATGTGTAAACTGCATGTAATGTTCATATCATGCTCTGTACTTCAGCGGTAGATGGCAAGGAAGTCTTAGACTACTTGATTAATGTTTTACTCTTGAACTGAAAAAAGCTGTACTGTTGGGATAAAAAAAAAGTTCTGGTACAGTCTGTTCAATTATATAAAGTGCTCTTTTAGAAATGGGGATTGTTTCTCATTATGGCAGAGAATGAACCTTCTTTAATAGGTGCTTATCACTGGAAAGTTAAAAAAAGCATAGTATGCTAAAATGGGCAAATGTTGTGGAGTAGTGGTTATCTGTGAGCAACAATGCTAGCGCTGTGATTATGAAAGGAATTCTGATAAAAGTAACATAAAAATTGTTACTACCTGAGGAAATTTCACGGTTGTCACATATGAATATTAAGAACGGCAGAAAATACATTCAATATTCTTTATATAGGATAATAATAATAATAGGATTTATTTCAGATGCTTGATGGTTTTCCATTGAGAAGGTAATAAATACACATAAATGGAACTATATCACATAAATGCATATAATAAGAGAGCAGGATATTAGTACAGGCATAATAAAGTCAAATTTTGGATGGATTGTTTTTCTTTTATAAGATTCACTGCACAGCAATAGGAGGAAATAGAACTGTTATATGTAATTACCTTTCCCATAATATGCAATTTATCTGAACTATGTATTTTGGGAGGAAAGCCAAGACATATAGGGGCTGTGCAAACAGCCCCGGAGGGGCGGCCTCCAGCCGCCCCTTTTTCAGCCAGATCAGGGCCACAGCAACCACATGCCGTTCCAGGATGCGATAGCTGTGGCGCCGTGGCTATACAGGGCTCCTTCAGTGCTGTGTCTTGCAGACACAGTGCCGGAGGAGCACTATGATGCTGCATGCAGTGTGGTGCGCAGCATCCTGGGGCAGAACCTGGGTGTGCGTTGTGTACACACTATGCCCCAACTCCATACCCAGGCTGTCCCAAAGTGCTGGTCTGCACAGGGCCATAGTCAGTCACTGAAATCCATGTTTTATGATTTCAGGTGTGTTTCCACATTTGGGGAGTATTTTAAAATATAAATAAACCTAGAAGTGTCCATGTCAGTTTAAAGAGTGCATAGATAGTCACTGCAGGAATAAAATGGGAGACAGAAGTATACAAAAATTAGTAGTGGTGTTTTGGTTTAAAAGTAACCCAAATGCAGTATTGTTTCCAAATCCATTACCTGTGTCTTCTTTTTAAAGTAAAATACAAAACTAATAACAGGACAAAGCCAAAGCCCTCCAACCATTATTAAGGGGAAAGAGAGAAATGGTTCTTATTGTTAACTCTATTCACTACAAAAAAAAACAAACAAAAAAAACCACTTTCTCCTCAGATAAACAACATTTACAAAGAAATAAATGGATTCTAATTTTACTTTACTGAGTAATTCTTTGACATTTTATATAATTCTCAAGAGGCAAGCTTCCTTTGGTCAATTATTATACTGTATACACTAAATATTACTTGCTGGTTTCTACTAACACTGCAAACAGTTAAATAAGACTACTCATTTAACAAAGGCAAAATGATTTGTATTATGATATGATAACTGTTCAGAACAGTTTTCATGATTAAAAAATGTTTACAGAAGGTGAGTGTCCATTATAATCTAATTAATGCCAGTTAACAGGTTAAACAAACAAATTTTCTTCTCACTATATTTTTCATAGACAAGAGCTATCATGACTACTATTCTAATTGCTTGTGTTAAGTTGAAAGAACAATTGAATCAAGAGGCTATTTAGTTCTTTTAAAAATTTGTATCAATTAGCAAGTCTTGGAGAAGTGTTGCCCTTCATGTCTATAAACCTTGAAGTCCTCTCAATACTAAATGTTAACAATGACAAACATATGACAAACACAAGATTTGTTTGGTTACTCTTCCAAAAGGAATGGGTTAGGCAATTTAAATCTAATCTCTCATAGGCTGGTCTTCTTTTTGGACAGAAAGAGTTTAATAGTTCCTTTTATTCCCAAGAGATCTTAATCCCACTCACTGGTGCCATGTTTTATTAAAAACATACTCTCTCTCAGTAACCACTTCTTCTAATTGGCAAGGCAAGGCAAAGTCTCTAAAGCACACAGCTCGTTACATTCAGTTTGGATTACAAAAACACGATGAAACAAACTGCATCGAAATGTACAAATTAACAGCTCAGGAGTGCACGACACGAACATGGAATTAGATTGTAATATGGAACTAACTCTACAGGGAAGCAGGGGAACAAATCACTAGTGTCTTTATAAACTACATATGGTTTCCAAAAGAGCAAATATAGAAAACAGTAGACAGGCTTTTCCATAATTCAGATGATTTGATAAACATGGACAGAAGAGAAGATTTATTTCCACCCAATCCTACATAGATGAAATAGAAAATTACTGCTAAAAATAAAATAAAATGTAATCAACAAAGAATTCACTGACCAGTCCCCAACTTTCTTCTGCTTTTGTGCTGACAATGTGCAAAAGTCTCCTCACAAATAAGTCATATTCAAAAAAAGTAATCATCTGAGAACACACACACTCCAGACTAAATTAGAGCTGATGTTGCAGCAGGCCATGTAGAAAGCAAGGTTAATGAGCTAGAAGTTAGATGAATGCAATATTAATAAGACAGAAACATAAGAGACGGACTACTACAATGCCACAACACAAAGGAGACATACAGTGCTTTGCCGGAGAGGAAAATATACTCTGTCATATTCAAATCTTTGTGAAAAGTTTTCCTTATGGTCTTTCTGCCTTTGACGATCAATCTTTACTGTCCATTAGTAAAATCTACAAACCAACAAAAGGGGGACAACAATAGTTGTAAATTAACAATAAAATGATCTGACCGAGACGTGTCTATTTATCAAAAAGTACCCATATGTATTATCCACATGGTTTTACATCCCAATCATAAGAGTAATCACATTTACATATATGGTACTATAATATAACTCTGTGGTTGTATTTGGTAATCAACATCCATATATTCAACTGCAGCAACCCAGTCTCCTCAGTCCCTTTGGGAAATATTTATCCTTGGTGCTTGCAGCAACAGAGCATGAAGATATGATGAGTAGTCTTCCCAGGTAGGACGGCTACCTCCGGAGTACTTTTAGGGCCGTTTCGACCTTAGTTGGTCTTCATCAGAAATCTTCATGGTTCATTGTCAGACTACCATTACAAATATAACAAGATTCTGGGCATACAAAGTAACAAAAATTAGTACAACCATTAACAAAAGTAATAATTAGCATGATAGTACATAATAGCAGAATGACCAAAATTAGCTTACCCACGTCTCCAAACTGTTAAGCTTGACTGATAAGCAGCCAAATTAGCAAAATGCTCAGTGAGTTTACACAGAAAGTGTGTGTGGAAATATACTAAGCCTCTACAATAGGCTTCAGGTGCTGAATCAAGACATATGGTTTCTTAAAGGTATATACAAGGATACTGTAGTCCTACAAGTCCCACAAAATAAGCCTGAAAAAGTGGCTGAATGTACACAAACATGGTGTTGTTAATATCTAGCCAATGGCATATGTAGAAAATAACAATATGTATTTGGTCAATTGTCCATACATTTTCACATCAATAACAATATCCCACATGCATTTTAGATTATATTCTGGTCCTCCAAAACTCTATGTCTCAACTGGCATTGATTGATTACACCTTTACCCTTGTACATATTTCAATTATAACTACCTTACAAGAATGAACTTAAATCTAAGCGGTCATTTAAACCCTTGGGTGTGTTCCAAAAAGACTCTCTTTGTAGGAGTTTGGTTTGTCTATTGCCACTATAAAATATACCAAATTTCACTTGCTCTATTACAAAAAATTTTAAGGACTCTGGGGAATGATGTAATTGTGAAAAATGTGTAACTAATGTAGTGTCCAGACTTTTGTTCCGAATGGTACTTTTATGCTCGGAAATTCTAGTTTTTAATGGTCTGGTAGTTTGACCTACATATATTTTCTGACATGGGCAAACAATCACATAGATGACATTCACAGAATTACAATTAGTAAAGGATTTCAATTCAAAGCATTCTTTAGTTCTAGGATGGGTAAAGGATTTTATGTTCAAAGATGAACTACAACAACTACAATGACCACATTTATAATGTCCTCTAACATGAACTATCTCTTGAGTGTGTACTTGGAAATCTGTATGTACTAAGGAGTCTTTGAGATTTCTAGTTCTCCTGAAAGCTATAATGGGCGCCTGAGAACAGCCTGGAATGTTCTGTACAATATGCCAGTGTTTTCGTATGATATATTTAATCCGCTGTGCAGCATGATTAAAGGTAAAGGAGCCTATAATCCTGTTGTTCGTACTTCTGCTTGAAGGAAGGAATAACGTGGAGTGATCCTTCAAGGTAGCTCTAATCCTAGCATCTTTTACTATGTGTGAAGGAAAAGCTCTATCTTTTAGTTCTAACTGGTATTGGTCAGCTGCCATTTCATAGTGGACATTTGATGATGAATTCCTTTTCAATCTCAGGAATTGGGAGTATGGTAAGTTTTTTTTTCAATTGATGAGGGTGACAACTAGTGAAATGTAGCATCGAATTACGGTCCGTTTTCTTATGGAAATTACAAAATCCAATCTTGTGATTTTGAATATAGACCTCTACGTCCAAAAAAGAAATACATTGAATGTCAAACTTGCAAGAGAATTTAATGTGCTGACTCACTGAATTAATCCAAGTAAAGAAAGATTCTACCTTTGATTTGTCTGAAAATACAATGAAAATGTCATCAATATACCTTCCATAATATTGAAAACACTCATAAAAAGGATTATTGTCAGGATTGTCAGTAATGCATATTGATTCCAAATTGGCCATATACAGGTTGGCAATGCTCGGAGCTGCTGGGCTACCCATAGCTACCCCTTTAACTTGCAGAAAAAATTGTCTGTTAAATCTAAAGTAGTTTTTTTCTAGGATGACATCCACAATATCTAACAAAAAATATATAGGAGGTTTTTTTGACATATTGGAGTGTAAAAATTGTTCTATTATGTTTCTAACTTCCCCATGGGGAATCGAGGTATATAAAGAATTCACATCCAAAGTGACCAGACAATGAAGAGGATTGACCTCTGTGTTCTCTAAATTCTGTATGAAATGACGGGTATCTTTGATATATGAGGGTACTTTAACTACCATAGGGGCCAAAAAAAGAGTCCAAATATTGTGCTAGGGGTTCCAAAAGGGATCCTGACCCAGAAATGATGGGTCTACCTGGTGGAGGGAAACCTTCCTTATGAATTTTAGGTAACACGTAAAAAATGGGAATACGAGGATGTTCTTGTATTAGGAATGAAGCTACAGAGGAGTCTATGTATCCCAGAATTTCTGCTTCTTGTACCAAAGTCCTAATCACAAACTTAATAGAGTTAGTAGGGTCTTTATCTAAAGCTTGATAACTACTATTGTCAGAGAGTTGTCGGAGTACCTCTTGTAAATAATCCTTTCTATCTAGGAGTACTATAGCTCCTCCTTTGTCAGCTGGTTTAATTATAATCTCCTGCTTGGAAGCTAAATTTTGTAAGGTGCGATGTTCCTGATAATTCAAGTTGTGCCATGGTTTCCTTAAAGAGACCTCTAATTTCTCAACATCTCTTAATACCACTTCTTCAAAGGTGGCTATATTGTGATTTACTCCAGGAGGAATAAATTTGGAGGGACGTTTAAAAGAATATTGCAAATTATGGGAAGATTCACCAAAAAAGGAATGTAATTTAAGTTGTCTTACTAGTTTAAAGATGTCTATCCTAGTTTGAAAGGAATTATAGTTTGGGGTAGGGACAAATGAAAGGCCTCTGTTCAATAAAGAGTGCTCCTCTTGGGACAATTTATATGAGGACAAATTTACCACTAGGTCTTTGTTCTTCTTCTTGGAGTGTATTTGGGATTGCGAGGAAAATATACTCTGTCATATTCAAATCTTTGTGAAAAGTTTTCCTTATGGTCTTTCTGCCTTTGACGATCAATCTTTACTGTCCATTAGTAAAATCTGTCAGGCAGTCGCAGAACCAGAAGACAAACATTAAAAAAAAAAAGAAGAAGAATAGGATGAAGGTATTTCATCATAAACCAGGATTCAGACCTTTGGGTTTGCAAGTTTCTAACAAGTACTTTGTTTCCTCTTTTTGACAGGAAGAATATATATTTTTGCAGACATGTATGATAAATATGCCCTAAATCAACCCATATTTAAATAGTATTTGAACAATAGAATATTCAACTATGGCCAGGATTCTTCTTGTTGTTAATTGCCCTTGAGTTGACTTTTGACTCATGGTGACCCTTTTGACTCATGGTGACCCTGTGAATGAGACCTTTCCAAGATTCCCTGTCCCTAACCTCTCTGCCCTGTAGGCCCAGGCCCATGTTCTCCTGTATCAAGTCTAACCATCTAGCATGTGGTCTTCCACTCTTTCTACTGCCATCCACCTTTCCTAGCACCACTGTCTTTATTAATGCTTCATTTTTCCTCATTATGTGGCCAAAATGCAACAATACAAAGTACAACAGCCTCAATTTAATCTTTTTGGTTTCCAGGAAAAGTTCAGGCTTGATCTGTTCTAGCAGCCATTTGTTTGTCTCCTTAGCCATGGTATCCTTGGCCTTCTTCACCACTATCACCACTATCAACTTTTTTTCACTGTCCAGCTCTCTATAAACTATTATGGGGAATAAAATGGCTTGGACTATCCTCACTTTAGTGTCCAGAGTTATCTGTTTACACTTTATGATCCTGTTCATTTCTTTCATAGCTGCCCTTCCAAGTCTTCTGATTTCTTGTCTGAAGTCTCCGTTCCGAACAATATTTGAATCAAGATGCAGGAACTCAATAGTCTTGTTATTTAGGGTTATCTTGTAGATCTTCTGTGGTAATTACTTTTGTTTTGTTTTTTAATGTTCAGAATTAACTCAACCTTAGCACTTTCCTCCTTGACCTCCTTCAGTAATTGTTCCAGGTCTTTTGTTTGTTTCTGGTAGTAGTACTATGTTATCTGCATATCTTAAGTTGTTAATGCTCCTTTCTCCTGTCTCTGCATAAAATAGTTACTGCATACATGTTGAATAATAGAATGATAGCATGTAGTATGCAGACTTGCCTGACCCTTTTGCCAACTGGGAAACTTTTTGTTTCTCTGTACAGTCTGCCCTTTCTTTATGCGGGGGATCCATTCTGGACTCCCCTGCGTAAAGCTAATTCTGCCTATGCTCGAGCCCCATTTAAATGAATGGGGCTTGTGCACGCAGTGGCGTGCGCGCGCCACAGGCATACACCCCATTATTCCCTATGGGACGCACCGCCCCTTCTCCCAGCGTGTCTTTCAGCTATGACGCGGGGCGCGCTATATTCTGTTCTGATGGCAGCCTCTTATCCTGAGTAGAGATTACACTTCAGGACAATCAGATGTTGTAGCACTCCCATTCTTTTATGCACAAGCCATAGCTTTTCGTGATCTTTACACTCAAAGGCTTTGCTGTAGTCAATAAAGCCATGCATATTTTTTTTCTGAAATTCCCTTGTGTGCTCCATTATCCAGGATAAGGAACAGTATCTTTCCAGATGTTTCTGGACTGCAGCTCCCATCAATCTTCACCATTTGCTATACTGGCTAGGACTGAAGGAAGTTAAAGTCAAAAAATATCTGGAGGATCACAATTGAACATACCTGAATTAAGGAAAGCCATCTATGGAATGAGTAATAAGATCCCAACAATCCATTTCACAGTTGGGACTAAGATAACTTAAAATGAGCATCTCCTGCCACATCATTCTGCCAGCACTCCTACATCATCAGCTGGCCTCTTCTGTCTGTTTTCCTACTCCTACATTATCAGCTGGACCCTTTCCTCCTGTTGGATATGAAATGGTTAACAAGAAAAGGGGCGTTTTCTGCTCATCCATGGAACATTCTTCCCAGGGGTGACCATTGGTACTGCAGGGAAAACATGTGCTCATAGGCTTTTAAAAGTGTTTTTGGACATATTTTAACCTTGTAGGTTGCCCCATTTTAAGTGCTTATCTTTAAGTGCTTTGTCTATCTGGGTAGCTTTACTGTTTTCTGATACCTTGATTTTGTAAATTGCTCTGAACCAAGTGTGAAGTTGGGTAGTATATTCTAAATAAAGATAATCTGCTTCAGAGCACATTATCCACTACCTACATTTTTATAACTCAGTTGTGAGCATAAAACGAATAATATGGGAATAGGAATGAATAAATAAATATATGAAATAAATATTTTAGGTACGCTGATGACATATATATATATATAAATACACACACACACACACACACACACACACTGTATTTTCTGGCGTATAAGACTACTTTTTAACCCAGGAAAATCTTCTCAAAAGTCGGGGGTCGTCTTATACGCTGGGTGTTGTCTTATAGGATGAGTGCTGAAACCTCCAAGCTGGACTGGAGAATCTGCGGTCGCCGCATATGGTGGGGGGGGAGCTCAAAAACGGCTGCGGCCGCATCCCCTCTGTATGTGGTGACCATATGAAAGCAGCAATGGCAGCACTATACAAGTATGGTAGAAAAAAATCTTGGAGACAGGGAGCACTGGGCAGGCAGGGAGAGCTGACCAGTCCAAGCAGGCTTTGTATACAACAGGTTTTACTGCTAAGTACCCGCATGTCATAAGCATTTGAATTAAAATTACCATATTGAAATCAAATCTGATGTTTGTTTTTTTAATTTTTATTTGGTTTGCGTTGGAAGAGGGGTAGTCTTATACGGCGAGTATACCCCAAACTCTATTTTTTAACTGGAAAAGTTGGAGTCATCTTATACGCCCAGTCGTCTTATATGCCAGAAAATACGGTATATATTGAAAAACACTGTAAAAATGTGTACTGCAGCTGCACTTACAAAGTCATGGGCAACCATTTATTACCATTTAGAGCCATAGTTATGCTAATATTTTTAAAGAGTGTAAATCAGTTCAATATAAAATGGACATGAATGCAAACGTACTGTGAGCTTCACAGTGCTACTCAGAGAATGACTTCAGTAACAGTCTTCCACCAAACACACGATAGGCTACAGCTATAAAGGCGAGCCTGAATGCTGTTAAAACACACCACAAAGCATTGGCCTAATAGAGAAACACAAATTGAGGTGCCAACTTCTATCAAGCTTTAATGCAGGAGAAATTGTACTGCAGCTCTCCTATTCATGAGAGGATGTTCTTGAACAGACAACTTAAAGCACAACTGCCCTTTCACAGAATGTGAGCACATCATGCTCTGCTTTTGTGTTTCTCTTGCTGCTAACAACAGATTAGCAATTTCAAAATACAACATCAGAATTGGGATATTCACACATATCGTAACTTCTAGGATTGCACATGGAAATGAATATTCTTAAGGAATCATCAACAGATAGAGTAACTTCTGTTACCTTTGCATCATACAAAACTATTTTTAAAAAACAAAACAAAATAAAAACCATGCAGCAGAAAGTAGCCACGGACTGCTTTAACAAGATCCAAATGATTATTCCTCTGTTATGAAAGACCGGTCCAAAAGAACACTGCATTATGGCTATGTTTGCTTCTTTTCCAATAAACCTGCTGAAGCAAAGGGTGAATATCATATCTCTTAACTCATATACCAGCAGTAGGGAGCACTGTGAGTCAGATTAAAGAAAAAGAAGAAGAGCAGAGAACCTTACTGTTATATACAGAATGATGCCTTTAGCTACTCAGTGAGCTATTTGTAAGCCCATAAAATGACACCTAAAGTCTCTTCAACTTGCTGCAAAAACACGTGAAGTACAGATTGGTCACTAAAGTAGCACTTGTATTATAAATCTACATTAAAAATAAAATGAAGATTATTTTGTTTAAGTAAACTAATTTTACAGGAATTAGTCAATATTTCAAATGATTATATTCTATCACAATGACGCCGGGACGTGCAGACGCTAAGCGTCCATCGCATCAAAATGGCGGCGCCTGTGTGTATAGGGTGCCACCATTTTGACGCCCCCGTCACATGCTAGGGGTGAGGCCAGTATGGGCGGTGTGCCCTCGGCCAACCCCTAGCATGTGACCGGGGCGCCACAAAGGCCCTTCTGAAGAGAGCATATGTCTCATTAAAATCAGACATAAACTAATAGAATAAACACATTAACTTCACTGTCTAAAATAATAATTTCTACTTTTTGTGAAATTTGTTTGAAATAATCTGATATTATTTTAACTTGCTGCAACAGGTGCCAACAGATTTATTTCATGATCTAGCCCTAAGAAAATCATTCATTCTTCAGGCCATCTATTTTATGGGCTTTTGAGTCTATAATTCAGATTATATACCAATAAGGATTTAAAATGTTAAATCCTGTAGTCAAATATGGCCCAAAAGATGAAACACAGCACTTGGAATTTTATCACTGCAGCTATGGACTTACTAATGGGACATTACATTTGTCTCCACAGCCTCAGAACCCGGTTGTAGCAATAGGAAGAAGTTATTTCTTCCTAAGGGAAATAAAAGCACAATAATCTCAAAGTATTTTATTCATCAGAAGACACAAACTCATAGAAAAAAAAAACCCCAACAACCCTAAACATAAATCCAACAACAAAAAGAACAATAATTTTAAGCCAAATTGAAGTCATTTCTCTAGTGTGTAATGTGTCATTTTAAAAAATTCAGTGTTTGTGAAGAAAAATGCCACCAGTCACTACTCAAAATATATCCCTGATTGTGATGCTAAAAACTAGCTACCTCTAGCTGATAGATAAAGGATCAATATCTTTACATCACTGAATGATAAATTACTCACTAAAAATTTATTGGTGGCTACATTAACATATGCTACAACTTACAACAATGTGAGCTGGAAATAATTTGCCAAAAGAGAACATTTAGGGCTATCTTTTAGCCCAGATATACCTTTCCCCTAACAACTATTTTGCTGCATATTTTGATGTGAGAAGGAATGAACATTTATCTCAACATAAGTTATGTTCATGTCCTCATAAGCACCTCAGCTAATTATTCCAGAGGAGAATAATTTTTTAAAGGTGTGATACTTTCATGGACTTCCTTATTTAAGATAACCACAAAGAAATAGGGAACTAGCAAGGGACAATGGCTCAGCAACTGAGACAATAGACTGTCAACTTTCCACTTCCTTTCTCATATTTGTACAACAGAAAACTGGCCAGCACCTTCAGACAGGTATCTTCTGTGGGCAGATCATGCTTGTATCTATTACCGTATATGTTTTGTGTAATGACCAGTTGGATATATCAAACTCAGTGATTCAGTTAATGTGAAGCAGAAGTTGGAAAAGTATGGCCCATGGACTGCATGCAGCCCCCAGAGCCATTTTTCTGTCCCCCAGGACCACTGATTATCATCATCATCATCATCATCATCATCATCATCATCATCATCATCATCTAAACAGTTTCTAAGGAGCATGGAGGAATTTTCAACATGGTGGAGAGGGAAGAGATTTTAGGTTGAGAACAGTCCTTAGGAAAAAAAAAACAGGAAGTGAACAGGATGTGATCCCCCAGATGTGGGGGCATTTTGCGGCAAAAAACCATGAAACTGCCCTCCAATGTATCCTGGGGACTAATGCAGCTTCCCCATCCTCAACAATTGCCCACCCCTAAAATAAAGCAAGACACCTTCATTAGGAGAATGTTCCTAATGTTGACAACTGCTGGCAATTAAAATACTCTGCTGGAGGAAGTTGTAGGCTGTCTTTCACTTGAGTTATTGAGAGACCAGATGGACATCAGTCAAGGATGCAGAGCTTGTATTGGACAGTGGATTAATTTAGATCACCTCCAAAGTTCCTTTCAACTCTACAACTGTATAAATATATGCTGTTCAATATAACATAATACAGTGTGCCCGCACCATACGTGGGCGCGCCATACACGGCCTTGAGCATACGCGCTCAAGCCGCGGGGCGTGCACAGGGCGGCGCATCCCATTCAATTGAATGGGCGCGCGCACCCGTTGTGCCCCGCGCACACCCGCGCCGCCGCGCACGAGCCCCATTGTTTCCAATGGGGCTCGAGCATAGGCGGAATTCGCCTTACGCGGAGGGATCCAGAACGGATCCCCCGCGTAAGGCGAGGACAGACTGTATACACAATAATGAGATAAAATGAGAGGTACTTTTAATTTGTCACCAGTTTGAAATTCCATCAGTAATGGTTCTCTGATCTAAACTTGCAGAAAATGATTCCAAATTATCTGTATCACACTACTTCCACTTTTCCTTTGCTACTCATTACGACTACAAATATCTGCAAGATGTACACATCCAGATTGTAAATCTGCACTATATATTTAAACTATAATTAGTAACTTAAGGTGGAAAAGTATACCACCTACACCTACCCTGACAAAACTAGAAAACATAAAAAGATAGCATTGGAGAAGATGCTAAGGGCCATCTAATCCAACCCCCGCCAGTACAGGAATCCATCACTAAAGCAGTCTTGAAAGATGGTCATTTAGCCTCTGTTTTAAAACTTCCAAATAAAGAGAACCCACTGTATTCCAAAACAGTCTATTCCAATGTTGAACATTTATTACTATAAGGATTTTTTACCTAATGTTTAATCAGAATCTCCTTTTTTGTAATTATGACAAGATATAAGGTGTTGACATTGTCTTGAAACAGGACCTTCAATAGACAACTTTCAGCACATTATTTCCTGCATGACTAGTGCTCGAGACCAATTCAGGGTGTCTAGGATTTTTGTACCTGGCTGTCAGATGGGACACTGGAATAACTTGTACTCTTTTTAACTGGTTAAACTGAGTTGCTAAGCATTATTTTATCACTCGGTTGCACACCTATTAAACAATGGTTTTCAGGGTTTTTTACCCACCCCCACCCCCACTGATTGCTCTGTATTTGCCTTAAGGTAAGTAATAATAAATAATAAAATATAAAATAAAACTTTCATTTGTATCTCGCTTTTTGTAAAAACAATCAAAGTGGCGAACAGCATATAAAATCATACAGTGATATACACAATATCCCACCTTAAAAACTTATTAAACAAATTGAGATTAAAATTACATAAATAACATTAAAATCTAATAATTGTGGGCAGAGTCATGGCACAGACCAAAAGTGTCCATGGTGTATAGGAGTGATCGTTATGTGGACAAGGACTTTATTCTGGAAAGGCCTTCATTCCCATAGGATGAAGACATTTTTCCTGTAACTAAAAGATTCTTGAGATTACTATACAAAATACAGAAGAATTAGAGGAAAAGAATGAAATTAAGCCCAATATCTAAAAGAAAATCTTGTGGTGCACTAAGAACAGCTAGTATTTTTAAAACTTAGTGACTAATAATTTATACATTTAGTCTTACTTCTGTTTGAAGCAAAGGCTGGCTTGTGCAGAGGACAAGGATACGAGACTTGAATGATTTACTAACCTTTTTCATTGTGTGGATTTCTTTTTTCTAAAAAAGAGAAAGAGAAAATGAAGTGAAGATCAAAAACAACATAGGTTTTCCTTCATACATTCAGTTGTAACGAGTGTAATTTAATATATACGTGGTATTAAAAAAATCCTTATGGCTTAAGTATACATATGTTAGAGAATTTGTAAGATGCCAAGCTCATGGTTTCAACCTTTCTCTTTACATTAAAGTTCATTTTTAAAAGATCAACATTTTTCCTGTTGAAATGGTCTGGCTAAAATTCCAGGATGCTACATTAATGTATTCAAGCCTCAGAGGCAAAATGCCAGTCAAGGAACTTTTTAATATAGTAATCTGAAAGTGGAAGAGAACAACAGGCATCCAGAAAGGCAAATCATATTTGCACTTCATATTTTTGTTTAAATAACAACAACACCCTTACAGTGCATTAAGTAATGACATATCTGATTAATTTAGTACTTAGACACTTAAAATACACAAGGTGGGGCATGTTTTAAAGTTTTAAAACTGAAGTACTGTACTTTGTAATATCAGAATCCATTACTAAACAGAATATCCTAATGACAGGACAATTTGATAGTATTTTTATGCTAAAATGAACAAGATAAGAGGCTAGAGCACAACTACATCTGCTAAGTGGGCTTTAGTTCACGGGATTATGCCACAATAAGTGTTAGAGACATAGTCAGGTTAGTGTGGAATATTTTATTTTTTATTTATTTCAAGGATTTATATCTCACCTTTCTCTCACAATGGGTTTCAAGGCAGATTACAATAATTTAAATATCAGTAAGCAAAGGGATGCTGTACCACTTTGAGACTAAGTAGATTAGCGCACTACACTCCTATAGTGCTGCAATTCAACTTCTACTGCTTTGGCTGCCTCCTGTTGCATTCTGGGGTTTTGTAGTTCCAGGCTCTGGGACTTCCTCCCTAGAGAAGTCAGGCTGACTCAATCCCTGCATTTCTTTGGTGGGAGACAAAAACATTTTTATGCTGCCAGGCTTTCTCACACTGACATGGGTGCTGTATAAGTTTAAAAATTTTAATATGTAATATTTTTCACATTTTAAGATTGTGTAATTGTTTTTTAAGCTTTGCATTTTTAATGTTTCGGACTGTTTTAAATTTTATTAACTATCTTGAGGAGATAGAATATTGGGAAGAAGGTGGGATATAAATTAATAATAATAATAGTTCAGTGAGGCCTAAGAGATCTCTGGCTGAGAATTCTAAATGCCTTTCCCTAAACTGCAAATCTCAGAATGCAACAGGAGGCAGCCTGAGCAATCAAAGTGGAACTGAAGCACTCTAAGGGTGTAGTGAAATAATATCTTAGAGCCAGCCTATTCCTATCCCCAGCACCTAGCTGATCCAGTGCAGTGATGAGGTGGTGTTCAGATACCTACTCACTCATCACTGTGCTTATGCTACACCTTCTTTTGCTTGGTTACTTTCAAAGATGCTACAAAATAATTTGTATACCATAGTAAATTGTTGAAACTACCATTCCAATGGTTTTTGATACAAAATATCATTTATATTATCCTATACTGGAGTTATACAGCTATGGAAAAGCAGGAAACAACATACCGTGTACTAGTGATGCCTATCCTGCTAGATTTATATTTTGTTTTGAACACAGAGGCACACATACACCTGAATATAATTTCTAGGACCTCCTGTGGTTACGTGCTCCAATTTATTTTGAGCAACACAATTACCCTAATATTTAATTTGTTGTTCTTTTTTGTGTTTTCTTCTTCCTTTACAAAAAAAATCTTAAAATATATTAACTGGCTTAAAATTCTTTAAAAGGAATTGGTTTAAAACTCTTTATAACACAGCACTAGACAATCAAATTCAACTGTGAAACTAACCATAGGAGTTCTCACACCACTAAGATATGCTGCCTTGCTATTTTGGGGATAGAGGCTGGAGGCTCATAATATCTGATCTACTCCAGAATGACATCAGAAGGAAGCTTCTGAAAGTAATGAAGGTATAACAAAGGAATTTGTTCATTCAGTTGCTGCTAGTTCTAATAATTTCTTCTTTTTTTGCATACTTAAGAGCCTTTATAGTCATTCTATCTGCTCCTTAACACATGCCTCTCCTTCCTCCATTTTACATAAGCCAAGAACAAGAAGAGAGATCAAGACTAAAGGGTATACAGATGGGCAGCAAAAAGCCACCTGCCTTTGTCCCTGGTCAGCTCAGGGGCAGCCGCATGGTGCAGAACCGATATGCTCCCTAAAAAGAAGCAGCTCTAGGCATGAGCGCCATAATGACACCCCTTCCTGTGAGCACCGTTTGGGCACTCTGACACATGTGCATCATCATGGTGCACCCTGTATAAACGAGGGCGCACCATGATGGTACACAGGTGACGATAGTAAGGCTGGGTGCATGTGGACGCCCAGCCCTATCTAGCCCTAATTTCTGGCCCAGGCTGGCGCAAGGCATTTGTCTGTACCGACCCTCAGCTACTTGCCTAAAGTAATCTAGAATATAAAAAACCTGCATACTACTATTCACAGATTTTATTAGTAAGTTTCATTTCACCAGTCATATGATTGTAATTCTTCACGACTGTTAACATATTTTAACTATCAGCAACTGCTACGAGTCAGGAATAATCATGTACAGCCCAGAATGCCTGAGCTAGGTAGGACAACATTCAAAATACCACTATCACAGAGGTTTGAACAATTCTGGGCAAATCTCTATTCCCTATCTGTAAAATAGAAACAACAGTGACTACTGCTGAGAGGGGAAAACAAAATGTGCTAAAAGCAGTTTGTGTGTTCAAGAATAATAATGTGTAAGAAAGTAATAAAGGGGGAAATAGATTTATCTGCACCAACATTAACACATGTAGTTCAATATTCTATGACTAGAACATCATGCCTGGGGCAGGAATATTTTCCCAGCTACCACAGTAGCTAAACACACACCGCTCAGCATTAATCAACAAAATCAAGGTCTGTCTTACTGAATTCAACATTGTGAACCAGTAATCTGAACTCTCAATGCAAGTCACTCTGACAGGAGTTGTCTAATTCAAGGACATTCCTGAGTTCTGTAAACTTCACTGAGTGAAGGCTTGATTGGTGCCTGTACACAAGGGGCTCTTGCTCTTATACATATTGGAGACTGTTTCAACAAACTTGAGCAAATAAATGAAGCACTCGAGTAAGCAGAATCTGATTTCATGCACACACACTAAGAAACAGACACCTACGCATGAATTCCAAGGAGGGTGTTGCCAAGTGATTAAGATTTACATTTTTTAAAAAAAGGCAGAGGGGGGAAACACCTCAAAACCAAATCTTTACACTGCACTTACCAGCAAAGCATTTGGAACAGAGATTCATAGTCTTGCTGGACCTGGGGCAAGGAGGGAAAAAAAGGAGAGCTTAAAAATCCTTAGTAGTTAAGAGTACCTGTATGAAAATTTAAGGACTAGAGCAAAGGCAAAAGGGAAAAGAAGATGGAAAACTGCTTTTAAAAGATAAATAGATAGCAAAGGGAAACCATGTCACACCTTCATATCTTAAGTCAATCCAGTGTATGTTTATTTGGTGTTTGATAAAATTTAAAAATAGAGAAAATCAAACCGCTTGACTGCTGTTTGAATTAGGCAGGGCAGCTATGATGACCTGAAAACGTATCTGACTTGTTCCCACCACAGCTGCTGTCAAAATTAAAATTATGTAAGCAAGAAAGAATGCAAGCTTTCATTCATAGTTTCATAGTTTACCCAAGAGAATGACTTGACTTTAATGTGCAAAGAACATGCACATAGTCTCTGCTCGAATAAGATCAGCATTAATGTAATTCAGAGCCAGAAGGGATTTACCTGATGCAATAAGAAGTGAGACAAAACGTGTTAAAATATATTTATTAAGTGGCAGGAATAAACACAAGTAAACTGATGTTTGAAGACAGAAATGAAGAGACGCATCCCCAGTTTGCAAATGCATTCAACTCAAATATCTATCAAATAAATAGATAAAAATAAAAGTTTAATTTATATCCCGCTTTTTGTTACCACAATCAAAGTGGCGTACAATGTTTAAAAAATACAATATATACAATCCCCCCCTTTAAAAAGGATTAAACAATTCTATCCATTAAAATTACAGACGATAAAATCTAAAAACAATAATAAAATAATAAAATAATAAAATAACGGTGGGCAGAGTCTTCGCTTATATATGTCTGTGGGGGAAGCGTTACGTGGACGGGTTCTATTCCGGGAAGGCCTGCTGGAAGAGATCTGTCTTGACAGCTTTCTTGAAGGTCTCTAGGTTCGTAATTTGATGGATCTCGTCCAGCAGGCCATTCCATAAAGTGGGAACGATTGTGGAAAAAGTCCTCTGGGAGGTCGCAGTCAATCTGATCTTTGTGGACTGCAACAAATTCCTCCCAGAGGATCTGAGGGTGTGGGGTGGATTATACGGAAGGAGGCGATCCCTTAAGTAGGTTGGGCCCAAGCCATGGAGGGCTTTAAAGGTAATGACCAACACCTTGTATTGTGCCCGGAAATGAATAGGCAGCCAGTGGAGTGATTTCAATATTGGTGTAATATGGTCTCTCCTAGTTGTTCCTGTAATTAATTTGGCTGCCATATTCTGTACCAGTTGAAGTTTCCAGACTAGGCACAAGGGTAGCTCCATGTAGAGCGCATTGCAAAAATCAAGTCTTGAGGTTACCAGTGCATGTGCTAGAGTTTCGAGGCCACCCAGCTCCAGGAAAGGGCGCAGCTGACGTATCAGCCGGAGCTGATAACAGGCACTCTTGACCGTTGCATTCACCATTGTATATGGTCTAAGATTCAACTTTGATAACAACTGGAACTCAAGAGAAGTTACTTTACTGTTGCTAATGGAGATGAAATTTTATTATCTGTATTTTATTGCTCTTTGTCCAGAGTCCTCACATGCCTAATAAGGGGAATGGCCTCTGCCTGCATTGAAATCCCTCAATATCACCTAAACTGACAATCATCTGAGACAGAATGTAGCAGTAGCTATCATCAACCCCTTTTTTCTCCTGTATGATTTTTAACATCTTGACTGATGAAGTAGCCAGTGAAGCTTTAAAAATTTGCATAATATATTTTATGTTTTGATGCTGGCTCAGTAAAGGTATCACTTGTTGAATTTGAGAATTTTTTTTCCATTTTGCTGCATGGCCTACATAGCCACCCCGAATAGATTATCAACTAAGGTCCAAAACACACAGCAGAAATAATCAAATTTGAGACTGCTTTAACTGCCCTGGTTCAGTGCTAGGGAATCATGAGAACTGTAGTTTATTGTGGCACCAGAGCTCTCTGACAGAGAAGGCAAAATATCTCATAAAACTACAGTTCCCAGAATTCCCTAGCATTGAGCCAGGACAGTTAAAGCATCCCCAAACTGGATTATTTCTGCGGTGTGTTTTGGACCAAAGATAGCTTATCTACCTTCACAAGAACTGCAATTAAAAGAGCAGACCAAGTCAACACCTATATTTTTTGCACAGAAGCTACTGTTTAAAGTAGCTTAAAATATGGCTGTTTCCCCAAGAAGCCATTAAAGCCCAGGACCAGAAAAGAAAAGCCAGAGCTCAAATAATTTGTATTTATGACAACAATATTTTCAATTGTATGGAGTAGGGGTTGGAAACTGTGGCAGGAGGCAGGGACCATTTTTTCCACCCTGCACCCTCCTGGCAGGCTGCAATGGAGTGTTTTGCTATGTCCAAAGTGGAGCAAAGTCACTCCCAGACACTATTTTGGTTGATTCCCCCCTCCCAAAAAAAAAAAACTGTTTTGGGTAGATTTGAAGGGTCAGGGGAGGCAAACTGCTGTGGTTTGAGCAAAGTTTTCTGCAGAAATCACCCAGAAATTGCTCCCAAATTTATTTATTTTAATTCATGAGTTTAGAGGTCACAATTAGGGGTCCCAATGGCCACATGTGGCCCACGAGCCATACTTTGCCTACCCCTAGTGTTGAGGATAGCTTTCATTTCTAAATCTTCATTATTTTCTTTTGAAAAGCAGATTAAAAGGGTACAGAAGAGCCATATAATACTGAACTATAAAGTCTAATAAAAGTAAAAAATAGTTCATACCATTTATTAACCTACAAACTTTTAATAGTAAAAGCTATGGTACCAAGAAATCCATACTTGTTAATAACTACCAAGAAGCGATGGAAACAAGAATAAGTACGTACCACAACAATCAAAATTTACATTGGAAGGTTTTCAATTTTGCAACACCATGAAAAACTATTATAATCAACTCCCTTCTGTCCTACCACCAGACTTCAGATATGGATACATGAGAAATAAAGCATATAGAAATGTTTTAAGCCACCTTCAAAGTTTACAGCACAGAATAGGACTTAAGTTGGCATGGCCCATATTTCTAACCTGAAATGAAGAGAGACTAACCCAGTATCTCTTTGTCATTGTTCTGGGGTGACAGAAGAATTCAACAGGTAATGGTAGTTAATATTTAATGTTGTAGGTCTATAGTAACTATTGTGGTGGTGGTGCTGTGCCTTCAAGTCATTTTTAACTGATGATAACTGTAAAGTAAACTTATCATGGGGTATTCAGAGGGGGTTTGCCTCTTCACAATCCTGGGGTGACAGAAATATTCTACAGGCAATGATCGTTAAGATTTGATATTGTAAGTCTACAATATCTGTTCTTGTTATTTGCTTTCAAGTTGTTTCCAACTTATGGCAACCCTAAGGTGAACGTATCATGGGGGTTTCTTGGCAAGATTTTGTTCAGAAGGTGTTTGCCTCTGCACTCGCCTAAGGAGGAAGAATCTGACTTACCCAAGGTCACCCACTGGGTTTCAATAGCTGAGCAGGGATTCAAACCCTGGCCTTCAAAGTTGTAGGTCAATGCTCAAACCATTATATATGCACTTAATTTGGTTTTAAATCATGTGACATACAGACTACTTATTGGGAACTAAAAGAAACTATATTGAGCATGATATCAACTATCACATTTGGCAATAATGGATTTAGTTCCTTTTTCCATTGACTATAGTGCATATACTATAACAAACTGTGACAGTAAACTGAGATGTCACATCTTGAAAAATAAAAATTCTGGACAGCACTGGGGAAGTACAAAAAAAGAGCTTAGATCGCAATATGTGGCCTATGCATTGCACTTTACCAACCATAATGATCCAACCACAGCTGGTTTTAATCTGGAACTCTTATAAGCAAACAAGATAAGTTTAAAAAGTAACCAAAGTCCCTTCTCTAATGCAAAAATACTTTCTAATCATGCTAATTACTTCTAGTTCAGAAAGAGTCTTGGAATGCAAGGACTCAGAAGAACAACAACAACAACAACAACAACACTCTTGAATCCTTCAGTGAAAAAACTAATAATAAAACAAGTGGGTTTTACTTTCCTAGTATTTTCAAATATGTCCTTGAAAGAGACAAACTACTGTACAGTCTGTTATGAAGCAGATTGTCATGTTTTATACTAAATTATTAATGAGCTGACAGTCTGGCTTAACTGTACTAACAATAACTGTACTAACAAGTTAAGATTAAAACAATTAGACAAACAATATGTCATGAAGAACATGCAGCACTTCATGTGACTACGGGGGGGGGGGGGGTACTGTCAATGTCCATTTAAGAGTCAATCCAAGAATCCACACAGAGTCTCTTTAAAAAATCTAATCACTATAAAAATAAACCAAAAAAACTAGCTAGATAGCACAAAACAGTAGTAGCCTATTTACTATAGTAACTGTTAATTCTATATAGCATATATGCCAAAAGCTGAAAAAGCAGTCCAAAAATGGGACTGACTAATATCTGGAGAAGGACAGCATTTACCCCTGATAATTCTACCTTTGTTCTGTTAGAGGCAATATTTTCCAAGCATAAGCTTTACAAAAGATTTTTTTAAAAAAAGAAGAATATTGTAGTCTAAACAGCTATCCATGTCTTTCCTTACTGTACCTCTTTGATTGTTTCTGTTCCACCCCAAAATAAGAGATAGTTATGCATTTGGAAAACCCATCTAATAATAATAATAATAAATTTTATTTATATTTCCTGCCTCTCCCTGTGGATCGAGGTGGGATTAGAACCATAAAACTGTAAATCCATACAGTAAAACAATAACACTGCTCAAAAAATACAGTTCAAAACAATAAAATCATCATCTAAAATACACAGTTGCAACCAGAAGTGGGAGTTTTCCTTGGTTCTTTATAAAATATCGGTTGGGTAGGCCCGCTGGAAGAGATCTGTCTTAAGTGCCTTCTTGAAGACAGCTAAGGTGTTGATAAAACGGATCTCTTCCGGCAAGTTCTTCCATAGCTTGGGGGCTATGGCTGTGTACGCTCTGTGGGAAGTTGTTGATAACCTGGTCTTTTAATATTCTAACAGATTCTTCCCAGATGTTCTGAGAATGCAGGGCGGATTGTGTATGGAGATGCGTTCCCTCAAGTAACTCAGGCCCAAGCCATGTAGGGCTTTAAGGGTAATGACCAACACTTTGTATTGCGCCCAGAAGCTAATTGGCAATCAGTGAAGGGATTTTAGCACCGGTATTATATGGTCTGACCTACATGTTCCAGTGACCAATCTGGCTGCCGCATTTTGAACCAATTGAAGCTTCCGAAATTGGTACAAAGGTAGCCACATGTAGAGCGCATTACAGAAATCTAAGTGAGAGATTACCAGTGCATGTACCACTGATTCAAGGTCCTTTTGGTCCAGGTAGGGACGCAGTTGGCATATCAGCTGAAGCTGGTACCAAGCACTCCTGGCCATCACATTCACTTGAGTTGACAACTGTAGAGATGAGTCCAGGGGTACTCCCAAATTGTACAAGGCAGAAAGTGACAAAGATTTGGCTACCATCCTGAATCGTGAATCATCTTGGGGATTTGCATTATATGAAGGAATGATCCAATGAGAGTAGACAGTAAAATCTAAGAATGTCTTGACATGTCTTGTAAGACCACAACTACATAAACAAACTTTTTATGTTGTACAGTATTGAAGCACCTGAAAGTAATACAACAGATATTGTCAGTAAATTAACACAGCGTCATACACAGGCACCATAAGCATCTTTCAGCTTATGATGAAAGCCGCGCTCCAGTAGTGGCAATGGCACATGCTCCCATGGTGCGCATGCCACACCACATGCACAAGCCTCATTGTTTTAAATGGGGCTTGAACATTCACAGTATTTCCTTTATGCGCGGGGGGGGGGTCTGGAACAGATCCCCCACATAAGGGAAAGACCCACTGTATCATTAAAGGTTGACCTGTGAACTTTTTGCTGTGAATGAAAATAGGATGAAATATATCTTTTTCATGTTCATTTAATTCCTTCTGTACTTAAATGTAAACTTCCTTTTAATTTATAAATGACAACATTTGGCGAGAGTTGCAGAAATGGAACCATACAGGAAACAAATAGTAAAGGAAGGTTAGTGGCCTTGGGAGAGAAAAATAAGAAATATAGGCAAACAGGTCTTGTCTCTACTGTTTTCCTTCATCCCAATTTTGTAATGAAGAGACCGTTTTATAATATTGCTTTAGTTGCCACACTTTCAACGTGCTTTTCAATAATATACATTATACATAAGAGCAGTGCTGGTCCAGACCCATCTAGTTCAGGGTACTGTTTCAACATTGGGCAGATAGTTATGGGAAACCCACAACCAAAATTTGAATGGAATGTACTCTCCTGTGTAATATTATGATAAAGGATCTACAGTATCAAGTCATTACAATTCCTGCATACTGTACAGTTATATAACTCAAATCTTATCTGCTCCAGACTGTTCCTTCTTCGGCAGCATATAAATCAGCAAGTCCAAACAAAAGATTATAGATGTTTATTTCAGAATATGCACACATATTATTTCCTAAGCAAACTCTACGCATTTATAATTACAGGTTGAGTCTCCCTTGTCCAGAATTCAAACATTCAAAATATTTTGAATTCCAAAATCAAAAATGGGCCACATGGCTGTGGCTGAGATAATGACACCTTTGCTTTCTGATGGCTTAATGTACACAAACTTAATTTCATGAACAACATTATTTAAAATACTGTGTATAAAATTATCTTCAGGCTATGTGTATAAGGTGTATATGAAACATAAATGAATTTCATGTTTACAGTGGGCCCCATCTCCAACATATCTCATTATGTTTATGCAAATATTCTAAAACGCAACAAACTCTGAAATCCCAAACACTTCTGGTCCCAAGCATTTCGATAAAGAAGACTGAACCTGCATATACACACAACACCTCACTTTATCTGGAACATATAAAAGGTGCCATGTACAGGGGGTGGGAGCCAACAGAGATGGTTCCATGCTTGCTTATGTTTAGATTCACTAGGGCATGGTGTAAATCTGGAGACTAAACTGTAAATAATTGGAATTATTAATCATAATAATGTTAAGACATACCAAACAAAATAAAATTTCCTTTTAGTGCTTTTTTAAAAAAGCATCCAGAATTATGCCAAAATTCTATTTTTTGTTAAATATTAGACAGATTTACTAAGTCTATTTTCTTCTCCAGCACTGAATTACAACTTTGAAATATTCTTATAGGAGTGTACTGTTACTATTCAACTGCATTAATTTTATGAAACAATATATTTTTAGAAACAAAAAAACTGCCAAAAATATCCAGTTATACATTGCAATGGACCTTATAGAACTTTAACTGAAATACCAGTTAAGAGCAACCATAAAACAGAACTGTCAGGAGTTGCTTAGGCATCTTGCCTGACATGAGATGCTTAGTAACTGAAGTGATGGATTATGTAGTAAATTGGCCCTCCGTATCCACAGATTCATCCACCCACAGTTTGTAAATGTATATACACACACACCAAAGAGCAAAACTTGATTTTGCAATTTTATATAACGGACACCATTTTCAAGCCATGGATGGTTGAATCCATGGTTATGGAATATTTAAATCAACAGGCAACATTACAGATAAAAATACTCAGATCAAGCCAGTGGCCGTTTCTACATTGGAGTCACCATCCTACAGGTAATGTTTGTACTGCTATTTCTCTGCTGAAGAACTGATATTAACAGCATATGCACTCATTTTGTGTACGCCTCGGGCAGGCTTTTATATATTCCTTAATTTTACTGACTTTGTACAGCGCTGTGTATAATTACAGCGCTTTAGAAAAAAAGTTTAATAATAATAATAATAATAATGATAATGTAGCGTTAAGAAACAGTTGTGATAAGCCTATACCTAAGAAAGTACCGTACTATATGCTTGGAGCTATTTGATTATATGGTGGTGAGTTAAGAGCACACTTGCGAAATTTTAAGCTATTTTTGTTCTACTGTTTTACTGTGAACAGGAACAGAAAAATAAAATATTTAAAAGGGTTTGATTTTGAACTATGGACAGCCCTCCATATCCACAGATTCTTTATCCATGGATAAAGTCTGCAAATATTCATTATATATATATTCCAAAAAGCAAACTTGGATTTTGCCATTTTATATAATGGAAACCATTTTACTATGCCACTGAACTTAATGAGACTTGAGCATCTACAGATTTTGGTATCTATTGGGGGGGGGGGGTTTGGAACTAAACCCCAGAGGATACCAAGGGGCCAACTATAGTGGCAGGATTGTATAACTGAGCTGGAAACCATGTACACTGATTTTTTGTAATCAACTAAACAAATTAATGTGGAAATAATACATCAGTTCACAATCCTAAAGACTATTGAGAAATATCACTCAGTAAGTATCAAAATAATATCAATATTACAGGTTGAGTCTTCTTTATCTGAAATCTTGGGACCAGAAGTGTTTTGAATTTCAGATTTTTTTCGATTTTGCATATACAGTACATATATGAGATTCTTGGAAATGGGACTCAACACATGAAATTCATATGTTTTTAATACACTTTATATACATAGCCTGAAGGTAATTTTATATGTAATATTTTTAAATAATTTTGTGCGTGAAACAAACACCGAACCATTAGAAAGGAAAGGCATCACTATCTCAGCCACTCATTTTGGATTTTGAAGGATTTTGGATTTTGGAATTCCAGATACTCAGCCTGTATTACTATCACAAAATGCTAACATTAAATTGGAAGCTGGAAGCTTTCCAAAGAACATGATTCAACCTAGACCAAACATCCTATATGAAACAAAAATGTTGGCCAAGAGTTCATCCGGGTTAGTAATGTGCTGTAACGAGGAAACATCTCTTTCTGGCTCAAATCTTTCTACTCTGCACTGCTTGTCTCCATGTAACAAAAACAGATTGCTTGTCTTACACTGTGAAAAGTTAACTCCAAACAAGTCTATGGAAAATATTATGCTACCCCCATTTACCTAATCTTAATTGTAAACTAAAGGCTTGAAGTAAAATATGACATTTGTCAGACAAATTATTTATACTTCAAATTATTCATATCTAATTCAGGATCAAAAGTCACAGTGCAGTCCTATCCAGATCTACCAGAAGCAAGCCCTACTGAGCTCAATGAGTCTTCATCATAGTGTGTAAAAGACAGTAGCCTTAAAACGCTTTACTATTCGATCTATTTCATGTGTTACATGTGAAGTAGACCCATGTACACAATAAATACCAGGCCACACTGCTGACCATCCTCCCAAATTAGCTCCAATCTTTGATGTCTTTGCAACAGCCAACAACGAGGAGTCGATTTTTGCTTTACATGTGAAAGGTACAGTCAGCCCTTCTTATACACGGATTTTTTATACACGGATTCAAGCATACACAGTTTGAAAATGTTCCAAAAAAGTATAAATTTACCTTGATGTTCCATTTTTTATTAGGGACACCATTTTGCTACGTCATTATACTTAATGGGACTTGAGCATACACGGATTTTGTTATACACGGAGGATCTTGGAACCAAAACTGCAATTTCCCTACTTAATTCCCATTACATTTCTAGCTTATTCAGCATCCATCAAAGTATTAGAATTAATGCTACTGGGGGTACATCTACACTTTCCTTGAGACTTGATTTCAAAACATGGAATTCATCATAAGAACCCATATAATTAACAACATCCTTTTCTAACACTTGTCTCTAATATAGTTGCAAGGTCTTGACAAATTGAATGTGGAATCAGCATCTACTGTGTGCTGTCCTGCCAGGACTATTTGAATCTCCCCCTGCATTTCTTTCATGTTGGTTCAGGCCATAGAATATTTTAGTGTAGGAAAATTCATTATATTAGTTGTGGGAGGAGTTGTAGGATCCCCTGCATTTTTCCAGGTTTGGTTTGCCCTTTCCCAGCAAGCTCTGCTTTAGCTAGATGCTTTTAGTTTGGAGGCAGTCTTTGCTGTGAGCAGGCAGAGAGCTGTCTTTTGGTGGCAAACAGGCCTAGACAGCCGGAAAGGGCATTTCTTACATGTTAGCCGAATCAGTTAACAGGAACTAGTTAGCCAATTTTAGTTACCAGAAACAAGTTAGCCAATTTAGTTACCAGCATCAAAGAAGACAAAAAGATCAGGAGCTGAAAGACCCTGCACCAGCTCCATTGAGAGAGGAGATCAAACCAAGATCAGACCCAGAAAGATGACACCCTGAAGATTGCTGAAAGTCTGTAAAGTATCTTTTATTTCAAGTTATTTAGAGCTGGGGAGGGGAAAACTCTTTATTTTTGTTCTTTAAATTAAACTTCCCCCTTTTTTGAACTTTACATTCAGCTTCAGAGCCTTTTCGGGTAAAAGAGTTTGATCTCACCAGGGTACCGGCGTTGCACACCCAAATCTGCCACCACCTTTAGTTGGGTGTGTCTTCACATACTGTAAATACTCACGTAATTCTAGAAATTTTAGTCAAAAAATTGGCTCAAAAAAACTGAGTAGACTGATCCACGGATCAAACCAAGGTGCTCTATAGACAGACCCTATGGGTGCGAGGGGCGGCACTTTTAGACGGCCCTCACCCCTCGCACATGACAAGGGCGTGAAAATGGCGGTGTCCTATACACATGGGTGCTGTCATTTTGACGTGACGGACGCCTAGTGTCTGCATGTCTCAGCGCGGTTGTGATGTCGTAAGTGCGCCATTGGCGCCTTGCGGCATCACAATGGCACCGGAAAAAGAAGCCGCTTTTTGCGGCTTCTTTTTGCTGTACGAGGGAGCCGTGCCGTTTGTCCGCTGCGGCTCCCTTGTGCAGCAAACTAGGGCAGCAGCAGACCACCCTTTTGGGCGGTCTGTATCCCGCCTAAGTATTGCACTTTAACTCTTATTTTAAAAAAGGAATCAGCCCCTGGTGAAGGATAAGAGTGTAATCTGTCATGGAAGCACTGACACCCCCACCCCCCATCCATCTACTCTCTCATCCATCTGAGGATAAAGTTATGACTACTGAACTTTTGCAAATTCTCGGGCTTTTTTCCCGTTTGCTTCATCCTTTAGATCTTTTGTTACATGCCCCTAAATTTTACCCTCGATTTAGCCACATGTCATATCAAAATTCATAAATTTGGCCCCAAAGCCTGTCCTCAACTTATACAGTGGGCGCTTCCTGTATGTTGGGATCTGTTCCGGGGAACCCCCCACACACACACACACACGCACATATGGGAAAAACCACTTATGCTGGAATCCTATGGATTCCTATGGCAGTGCACTCCTGCTTGCCATGGCGCCAGCACCATTTTGTCCACAGGGGCTTGCTGTCTGCATGAGGTCAGGTCCACAAATGCTAAGCTCGCATATGGCATAGGCAGACTGTATATGAATTTTACTTATATTGAGTATATAGGATAGATTTAGAAAGCCCCTGGAAACATACCCTACAATGGGGCACCAGTGCTATCCTACCCTACAGTAAGTTTAGCAGGCAGTGACAGACAGTAGAGAGCACCTGCTCTTACAGTGCTCAACTCAGTTTTACTACCTCAGCACCTCAGTTTAAACTGTTTCTTTAAACGCTAAAGAAAAGGGGATGCCAACAAACAGCAATAGCCCTAACAGCTCCATAGACCATTTTTCTTGCTACTGCTGATCGGATTTCATATGGTTTATAAGTCACAGAGGTGTGTGGAAACTGAAATTCCCAACATTATTCTTTCTTGGCCAGAACTGCGCATGTGTGAGCATCAGCATGGTGTAGTGGTTTGAGTGTTGGACTACAAATCTGAAAACTAGAGTTTGAATCCCCTCTCAGTCATGGAAAAGTACTGAATGGCCTTGGGCAAGTCATAATCTCTCAGCCTCTGAGGAGGCAACACCAAATCCAACTCTGAATAAACTTTGCCAAGAAAACTCTGTTAGGCAATAAACTATCCTATGTAATATGGCTGTTAGATACTGCGGGACTCAAACGCATTTACACTTGTATTCAGTCTTAAGGTCACCCTTTCAGGTTCCCAATAAAAAGATAAAATAAAGTTGAAAAAATTATTTAGCCAAGTTTAATTGAAGAGTTCATAAAGATAGTATGCTTGAAAAAAAGTTGGCTCTTTAATCTGCACTTTTAAGAAAAAAGTTCTAAATATGTTAATATGCTAAATAAAAATATAAAATCAAAGTACGGAAAGAAAAATGCACAAAACATGCTCAAATGTGATCACTTGGCATAAACTAGGGTTAACTCAAAATTTATTTTTGAACTTCTTGTTTTGCTTGTAGTGAAGAATTTCTATAGTTGAGACATGAAAATATCATGGCAACAAAAAAGCAATCACATTTGGCCAAGTGATACAGCAAACTATGCCATTCACAATGTCAAGTGTTTCCCCTTTTAACACTTTCCCCTTTCAAGGAAAGTATTTTGTTAAAATTCACTAGTATAAAATGGTAACGTGTCAAAGTATGGTGAAGACATTGTGTGCAACTGTGAGACAAAGCTTCTTTTTAATTTCTGACATGGCACAACACAGAGAAGTGTGATATGCAAACATTTGGGAGAGAGCAGAACCTATTCATCTCACTCACTATTCCTTATTCTGTGCACTCCCTCATCAACTTCAGTGAAATATAGACCTGCTCATGTAGATGCAAAAAAAACTGTCAGTTTATAAACATTTCATGGAAGACTCAAAATTCCCACCAGCTCACCAAACCAAACAAAAAAAAAAAATGCAAATCCACCTATACTAGTTTCCTGATTAACACTGTGGTTATGCACTGATGTGACAAACAACTACATCAAGTTATTGCATTTATTACATTTTATTTAATATGAGAGATCTGATTTTGGAATGTTCGCCAGCCAGTCATTAATGTTTTGCACTGCTGAGACAAAAGCAGCTCCACGGACATCTCTTGTACAATAATCAGGTCCCTAAAATGGTGCCCTGTTTGCGGGCTACAGAAAGGTGAAGTTGGGGTGACCAAGTTGGATTTCGAGCTGCCCATCAATGCTCACTGCTGACAAGGCCACTCTTCCTGTGTCCTATCACTCACCAGCTTCTGGTGCTACTTGTCTCCTTCCAGCCTGCCTCCCACCAAAGGCTTTTCCTTGCTTCTGCCACTGCCCATCTACTGAAAATTGCATTTTATGCTTCATGAATTTTTTTTTTAAAGCTGGCTTTTAAAATCTTATATCTCTCTACAGCCACATTTCTCTGCAGCTCGCAAATACGTCCTTCCACCCTGAACCCACTTTTAGAACCAACTAAAACCTGCTGTGACTTATTCAACGACTTCTTCGCTGATAAAATCTCTCAGATAAGGGTTGATCTTGATGTCGGTATTACAATAGATACTATAAGAGAGGCATCCAGTGACTCCATGGACTACGTTAGACTGGATCACTTTTGAGTTTGTAAATACCGATGAAGTGGACAAGCTTCTTGGATGTGTAAGGAAAACAACATGTCTGTCCTGGCTGACCACCCAGGGAGGGGATGCAGCAACAGTACTACTCCAATCTATAATCAACACATCCCTCAGGGATATACAGCAGATAAAAGAGACTTTCAAAATCTGAACAGGAGTAATTTCTTGCCTGGCTATTTAAATCAAATTATAGATTGACTTTTGATCCTCCTGAATCCCTTAGAAGAAGGGCGAAGACAAAATGGGAAATGCAAGCTAGCATTTCTGAGAAAAAGCAGTAATATGCATGCTCACCACAACAAAGACGACAAAGAACACAAGAATCTGAAAACAAGCTTTCAGCCACCAACCAATAAAGTTCCATGTTCCAGACCAAAGATAACAATTAGCTGATTTTCTGCCTATGCTTGCTATATTAGGCATGTTATTCAACTCTCTTACCACTTAAGTATTTGATAAAGGAATAAACCATGTGTGGTGATTAACTGTTGCTGTATAAAGTGATTTAAATCCTTTCAGTATGAGTAATGCTTTAGCAAGTGGTAGACATTGGCTTGATGTATATACTTCTAAACATAAAAACCTTTATTTCATGTTAGCCCAGCCCCACTCACAAACATGAATGTGATTGGTTATGATTCAGGTATTATATGGCTGAATTGCCAAACAAGACAAAACAAAAACCATTATTTTTCAGCTTTCTTTTTTGTTCACAGAACAGTCTCAAACAACCACACAGTCAGATAATGCTGTTAAATGAGATCCATTGGTGGCATATGTACTAACAGTAAACCAAAAATACAGGTACTTATAGTCCCCTCACTCCACTTTCACTCTTCCTTTTAGATAAGCAGGGATATAACAAAGAAGCTGCAATTAATCATAGCTTCCTTATGTGCATAGAAATTATAAACACAGAAACAATGCTCAGCTGCTCCCTAAACTACACCAACATGTAAACTAAACAAGGCTGGATTATGTGCCACGTTTAAATCTAGCTTCTGATAACTGCTTGGTTTGGCTAATTTCTCAGCTGATGCAAAGTACAAACAAGAGGGCGGTGCCTACATAGCCAAATGACTTTGAAGCATTTCTGGTTTAGCATTATACCACAATTTCCCCAAGAATTTGATCATTTTCATAACACTGGCAAGCTTTATTTACTACTTCTGTCTGTCTACTGATCTGCCCTACACTGCTGCTTCTGGACCTTTCTGGGTAAAATGTCTCGGAGACTACTAGACAGCAACAATGTTGATGAGAATATTCTATTAGAGAATTCTGTTGTCAGGTGAGACCACCTGTGCATACAATAGCTATGTAAGTTTTTAAATTAAGAGTGACTATCAAGTAAATTCAATAATTTTAGTGAGGCACTAAATAGAAATAACAGGCAATCTCTGTATTGTCAATAATGGAAAAAATATCAAAAGGAAACCACTTAAAAATATTAATCTCCCTTGTCTAATTTTCTACTTATTGTAGTGACCGAAAGGCAAACCTATCACAGGGTTATTTCAACAAAATTTATTCTGAGAGGTTTTGCCATTGCCCTTCTCTGAGACAGAGTATGATTTGCACAATGTCACCCACTGGGCTTCCATGCTCAAGCGAGGATTTGAACCGTGATCTCCAGAGTCTTAGATCAATATTCAAACCAGTATACCACAGTGGCTCTTGGTATAATTTACTTTAGGGAAATACATAAACACTTAACATTTCTATTTACATTCAAAAAAGAGATAAGACCATCCTACTTTGCTAAATAAGCTATAATTTGCCACATTTAGAACTATACATTATTACCTTTCAAAATTGCTTGGAAATAGCCTGGTTTCTGTCATCCTCTGGAAACTTGCTTCTCTCTCATCTTAGTCTTGGTTTATCTATCTATTAAGGACTCTTTAATATATGCATCCAAGGATATCAATTTTGCCAGATGCATTTTGAGTTGTATCTGTCATGATGGCTGCTAACTACATAATCGAAGATTATATTCCAATGACAAAAAAAAACACTATTTTTGGATTGAAGGGTGTGAGCAAAAACAACACAGTTTTCCTCATCCAAAGATCTATATACCTATTTTGAAGCATCTCAATAAGTAACTAATGTGTGATATGCCCAACATATGTTGAGATACCTGTGTAAGAAATGACTAGCAAAAAAATAGCATATTACAGGAGACATCCTACATGTAAAATAGGTCCACTTTCTCACACTTTAAGATAGTACAAGTTGATATACAAGTGCAGGAGATGTTATCAAAATTAACATTCACATAATATTGGTTGATTCATCCTAATTTTTTTAAAAAATGAACTTTATACACGTGACACCATTTTAAAAAAACACTGCTATATCCTATATTCAGCAATAGTATACCATTGTATGAAATAACTAAGTCTCTACATATTATTCCATTCAACCATTCTTCAAATCTAATATCTACCCTAATTTTGCTTTAAAATACCATCATTAGTTCCCAGTCTTTGTTAAAACTACTCAGTGACTTTTTTCTAATCTTTTTTTCTTACAATAAATTCATACATTTTCTACTCAGTAATTCCCCCCCCCCCCAATGAATCAACAATTTTTTCTATTACAAAATGAACATGGCTCTACATTTTTACATAACAAGCTGGCTGATATAATCATATGCTATGTAAATCTCCCATATATTTTCTAATTTATTCCTCCAACTGACCCAACAAAAAACCTACAGCGATACTTTATCTTCAAAATACTTGAAATTGCTGTAGTTCTTAATCTGATATTTTCCAACCTTTCACAGATCCATGTAGACTAATCTCTTTTCAATAGTTTGCACAGCAAGCACCAAATCCCCAAAGATCATACAAATTATAAGAAAGTCAAATATGACCCAATCATTACTTTATCAAGTATATCTATTTATACTTAACACAGGGTCTCTCATGAAATTTCCACCATTGTACGAAATAAACAAAA
Source organism: Sceloporus undulatus (assembly GCF_019175285.1). Lineage (NCBI taxonomy): Eukaryota > Metazoa > Chordata > Lepidosauria > Squamata > Phrynosomatidae > Sceloporus > Sceloporus undulatus. The sequence goes on from NC_056522.1 coordinate 53,778,821, forward strand.
TCCCTCCCAAGACAGTAAGCTCAGACATGCATATATAATCCCATTTTCTTCTTTTTCTCATTCATTGTATTTTCTGAATAAGAATCCCCCTCTTCCTCCAGAAATGTTACCACTCTCTCGTTCGTCTTCATTTTCTAGAATCATAAAGTTGGAAGAGGCTACAAGGGCCAACCGGTCCAGCTTCCTGCCATGCAGGAAGACACAAAGCATTCCCAACAGATAGACATTTAGTCTCTGTTTAAAAATCTCCAAAGAAGAGGACCCCAACACATTCTGAGGTAGCATATTCCACTCTCAAGCAGCTCTTCCTGTAAGGATGTTCCTCCTAATATTTAGGTGCCATTTAATTTCTTGTAGTTTGATTCTCTGGATATACAATGGCCCCTTGGTATCCACTGGGGTTTGTTTCCAAACTAGCATGGCTATGCCTCTGTACAGTGGACCCTTGTTATACGCTGAGGTTTGGTTCCAAGATCCCCCGTGTATAACAAAATCCGTGTATGCTCAAGTCCCATTAAATATAATGACATAGCAAAATGGTGTCCCTTATAAAAAATGGAAAATCAAGGTAAATTTATACTTTTTTGGAACATTTTCAAACCGTGTATGCTTGAATCCGTGTATAAAAAATCCGTGTATAAGAAGGGCCGATTGTATTGTATCACTCTGGAAGTCTCTAATTCACCAAGAGGCCATAAGTCAAATTCACCTTGATTTCAATGAACAATAACAAAAATAGATGGCTTGTTTTTCCCTTCCAAAAAGAGTTTGTTCAATGCAGGTTACAAAATATAAGAACAATATTTATAATTTAAACACAATTACAAAACCAAAAGGAGCATGAAAACAAACTAACCAAAAGGTAAAATTAACACTAAATAAAACAAGAACAGATTTAAATGATTGTTTAAACAGAAAGGTCTTCAACTGCTATGGGAATGTAGAAGGGAAAGCAGGCTAGTTATTTGAGACAGATAGTTACACCTAAGGAGAAAGCAATTTAACACATTGACACCAACAATATGTCAGAAGACAATGACATATGCTAGAACTGACCTTAAGGGATGAAAAAAATTACATGGGAGAAGACAGTCCTTCAAGTAGCCTGGTCCCAAACTTTTTAGGCCTTTAAAAAGGAATTAATGACTTGAACTGCACTTAGAAGCAAGCTGCAGATATTATAAGAGGTCACATATTCCCAGCACTATGCCCAGGCCAACTTTTTAATAGCAGCAGTCTGCCTTAGTTTTCAATATAGGAACTATTATATCAGATTTGAAGAAATACATATTACTGCAAAATGAATTCTTTTGGATTGAAGTTCCTCTGTAAACGGATCTATCTTTTGATTAATTGTTTAGTCTGACATTTCGGTCAAAATTTATAATCAGGCCATTCAGTTTCATTCAAATCTGATATAATCAGAAATCATTCTACTGTAATTTGCAGTCATTGTCTATTATCATGATGTTGTTGTCACCAAATCCTTGTACTATGGTGCTGTTTTATGCTAAATCAGACCATCGATTTCTCTAGCTCACTACTGTCTACTGACTGGAAGCAATTCCACAGTTTCAAACAACGTTTTTTCCTAATCCTACCTGGGGATTAAACCAGGAACACTATGCATGCACAACCATGGTCCCATTCCCATTTCAGAGGGATCTATGTTACAGACAGAATGCATGTGCAATCTGGCTCTGTGCAAACTTTGAATGCATCCAGTACAATAATAGGAAAAGACTGGTAGTTATGGACAAAATCTTTTTGAGATATCCTTACGTGCCATTGTTTGTCTTATTACAGAAAATACAGAACTCCTTTCACAGAAACATAGAGTTCCCCCAAACATACACAACTCCTAATGTTCCTAATAACAAAGGCCTCTAGGATGACCGCAGAGTCAGGGCGTTGCACCCACACCTCGACTCCACCCTTAGGGTGTCATGACACCGTGTGCCGCTCCACATGATGCACAGCATCATGGCACTCTTCTGGTGCTGCACCCTTTCCAAGGTGCAAGAAGGAGCCACTTTTTGCAGCTCCTTTTTGCGCCCTGGAAAGGCTGTATCGGAGCCAGGTTGTGCGGTCACTGCAGCCCCTGTCCAGCTAGAAAAGGGGTGGCGCATGCTGCCCCTAAGGGGCTGTACGTACAGCCCCAAAGTCTAGACAAAAAGACCAATTAAACTATGTATGAAACTATATATATAGTTATAGAATATTGATGTTAAAATATTAGCTGCAATACTTGCCAACAGCTGTAAAGGCATGATCTCAGCATTCATTCATTCATGATCCTGCCATTATTTTATTCAGTGATAAAAAACCAGTCAACAAAATTAACCAACAATTTGGTGTTTTTGCAATTCTAAATGCCTTGGGTTTATGGTTGGAGTTTCTGAAACAGATTTAGATTTTTTCATCTTCAGATCAAGAGTGATTACAAATGGGATTCTTTCCAGGTTTTCTTCATTTAAAGAGAAGTACATAGCAGAGAAGTGATATCTCTCCCTCTCTCTCCTTTGATATCTAATTTATGCTTGAAGTTGTATTAGCTGCAATTAGGCAGAATATAGACATTCATAGTCTTATGAGAAATACTACAAGTAAAAGTTTTATATACTTATAAGCTTTTGTTCTTTCCTTCTAGATCCAAATAATCTACACTGAGGTTGATAAAGTTTGGGTTCTTTTCTCTATGCCACTACTTTGTCTAAATTTATTTAAATCCAAGGTTATGACTGTTGAGTCTATAATTTCAATTATTTATCAACTAACAATGTCATTAGTCCTCAAATGCTATTTGCTATCTTAGAATATTGCTCCCCCAAGATCATTTTTAAATGAATAACTCTTAACTGAACAAATTAAAAAACAACAACAACAAGTTTGTACTAAGTGGGTTTTCCTGATCCTGTTGAGAATCACAAGCAAATTCAGGGCATAAATTGCCCGTCCACATGGGGCATTGGTGCAAAATAAAGAGTTCGCCCCAATTCACACCGCAGAGCCACAACATATTTGAGTAGCCCACCTCCCCTGCAAAAATAATTGTGATCAATACAATTTCTGAGGCTACAAATATTACTCTTTTTATGTATAGCACAAACCCCTTTGCAAGTTGCTGAAAGCAAAGGACACAGTTTACAATTCTTCAGCTGACAATGTCATAAAATGCCTGCCCTGCAGGTCTAGTTATATGTGAATGCTGCAACAAAACCTATCGTGAAAGATTATATGCCTGCATAAGAACTAATACTGTTCCATATTGGGAGAAAGGTGGGATGTAAATTATTCTATTAAATACACATATTTGTTTTAAATTGAGAGATTAAAATTCTCTTGATGTGGATATGAGTGACAGCTAAACTAAGCATTCAGGATAAAGTTAACATTCTTAAGATGAATGCTTTAATACAATGGTTCTTAGGCTTTGAGGGGGCCCCTATCTATCTATCTATCTATCTATCTATCTATCTATCTATCTATCTATTACCATGGAACCCCAAGACTTAACTCAAGATTTAAAACC
>NC_056522.1:53782362-53785900 GCF_019175285.1 Sceloporus undulatus
ATAATAATAATAATAATAATAATAATAATAATAATAATAATAATAATAATACCTGAACACTGAACCATTAACCATTATACCATCTGTTAAACCTTCCCTCAGAAGTGCTGGAGAGGGAGGGAAGACTTTTCTCCGGCTTCTTCTCACCAGTTTGCAGCTGGAAGTGAATGAACAGCAACAAGCAGGCCCTGCCAGCCAACCTTTGCCTTGGTTCATGTCAACATTGCCACTCTGCAGTGGGGAGATGGTGGGGTGGGCAGTCTTCAAGCCTTTGTGAACTTCCTTTGAGGACATTGCAGCCCCCTGGAGGTCCTTGGACCACAGGTTAAGAACCACTGCTTTAACATGTGTACTTTATATTCTTCATAGCATTCCACCGTACACTGCCCAAACCTATTTTATTTAGGAGACTTTTCTGCCGTGTTTTTACCTAAGATTCTGCTTCTCTTGTCCTTTGCAGACTTATAAAGGACTGACAGGTATTTTTTGAATCAAATGCCTTCCATGGCCAATTTGACAACTGAGACTAGCAACACTAGCATGGCAACAACTCATCACAGGGAAGACAAATGCAGCTACTGTTGATGAATATTCCCCACTTTAGCATTTTTGGTGGGAAACAGAACACAATATGTCTGGAATGTATGTGTCTTTATCTCTAACACCATGCACACAATAGCAGTTTTTATTGCTCTAACACTTCGTGAGGACCTCATTTCAAAAGTACACAAGGAATTCAGCAGCTTTTTGAAGCAAATCTCAGCAGAATGCTCTGTGGAGGAAATAGAACAGGTTTTCAAAGCAATTTCTTCATTTTCTCTATTCTCACCCACCTTTTCCCTTCACTGCCTTTTGTTTCCTAAAACTGTTTTCACACTCTCCTTCACAAACTGCCACTATCAAGCTTTAGAAGTGTGTGTGTGTGTGTGTGTGTGTGTGTGTGTGTGAATGGAATGAGCTTACTATGTGAACATTCTGGACTTTGGTGAAGTTTCCCCAGTGTATCATGCAATACCCATTCTAAAGGTCCTAAAGGTTTGAAGAAATTCTTATCTGACCTCTCCATTGTTGGCTAGTGACCATGGCAGAACTTTTTGGCATTTATATCATAAGACAAGATTTTATATAGTAGTATAATGTTTGTGTAGCAGACTTAGTGATACTGGAGGCCACAACATATTCTGTACAAAACAGCAAAATACACTGATATCAGATATGATGTGATAGTGAACTGTAGAGACATGGATTTATGCCGTTGTGCTTAACATACATTTTGTTTCAAACTGGAATACCTTTTTCAGAATTGGTACATAAAGATCTACAAAATGGCTTTGTGTTTTGTGGTGCTTACACAGAGAGAGTGGCAAAATAATTTCAAATACTTATGCGATATGTAAAACAACATTTCAAAGTGCCACCACTTGAGCTTATAATAGGAGTGTGTGTGTGTCCAGTCTACTAATATAAAATACAGAAAAGTAGGAAACAAGGCAAATGCCAAATGTTTTTAATTACAACTCTATTCAGACCTAGCAAGCATGGCCAATGATTAGGAAATACGAGGGTTTTATGCAAAAACATCTTATGAGTATCACTTTGCCGATTCCTATTACAGGTACAAAATGAAAGAAAGTACAAATAAATCATATACAGTGGATCCTTGTTACCAGGTTGGGTTTGGTTCCAAGATCCCACGTGGATAACAAAATTCATGGATGCTCTTTAAATATAATGGCATAGCAAAATGGTGTCCCTATATAAAATGGCAAAATCAATTTGCTATTTGGAATTTATACTTTTTTAAAAAAACTTTTCAAGCTTGTGGAAGCTTGAATCAGTAGATAAAAAAAATCTGTGGATAAGGATGGCCAACTGTACTAAAACACTGCTACTCAAAAAACTACTGAATATTACTTAATTTAGATATACAAACACTGAAGGCCACCCTAAGGAACCTCACTGTAAGAGTAGGGTTGCCATAACCCGGCTGCACCCGTGTATTTCCCGTTTTGGGGGGCCCCGGACCCCTCCCAGCATGGGTGCAGCCCAAAAACCGGGACCCCCCCGGTTGCAGCCAAGTTGCTGCGGCCTGCAGGGCCTCGCTGCCCTCCTCCTCCTCCTCGGCGAGGCGGGGAGGAAGAGGAGGACAGCGAGGCCTGCCTGGGGCGGAGGAGGCGCCTCCCCGCGCGCCCGCACCACCCTCCTCCTCCGCCCCCTCGCCCCCAGGCTTGGCACCCGCCCGCAGCATAGAGGAGGCAAAGGCGGACGGAGCCAGTGCCTCTTGCGCACGGGCACGCAGGGAGGAGGAGAAGAGGGGGCAGAGAAGGTGGGGGAAGGTGGCGCAGCCGCGCAGGGAGGTGGGGAGGGTGGTGCGCCCGCGCGCAAGAGGCGCTGGCTCCGTCCGCCTTTGCCTCCCCGCGCGGCCGCGCTACTCACCTCCTCCTCCTCCGCCCCCTCTTTTCCAGGCCGCGCGGCTGCGTGGAGAAGGCGAAGCTGGAGGTGGTTCGCCTCCTGCGCGCAGCCGCACGCCACCCTCCTCCTCCGCCCCATCTGCCCCATGTTCTGTTGTTGACTGTTTATCGATCCATTTCCTGTATTGCTATGTACTGTATATGTATTACCCTACTTGTGAGTATGTATTTTCCCTGGATAATGATTAACCTTCCATTTTGAAGCCAAGCCCTCCCTTGGATTTCTGCAACGTGCTCTACATGGGGCAACCCTTGTACCAAACCCGGAAGCTACAGATGGTACAGAATATGGCAGCCAGACTGGTCACTGGTACTTCCAGGGCCAGTCATATTACACCTGTACTTAAAGATCTACATTGGCTGCCCATTCGCTTCCGGGCACAATACAAGGTGTTGGTGATAACCTATAAAGCCCTACATGGCTTGGGCCCAGGATACCTGGAGGACCGCCTCTCCCCATACACTCCGCCCCGCACCCTCAGAACATCTGGGCAGCAACTTTTGAGGGTCCCAGGGGCTAGACTAGCCTCCACAACAAGGAGGTCATATATCATCGTCGCCCCGACCCTCTGGAATACGCTGCCCTTAGAGCTTCGCTCAACCACCTCCCTGGCCCAGTTCAGGAGGGAGCTAAAAACCTTCCTGTTCCGGTTGGTGTTCCCTGAATCTAGTTCCAGTTAGTCTCCCCTTACCCTTCGACAGCGATGGCAGCTGGTTGATGAGGTTTTAATGTTGATGCTGGGGTTGTAGTTTTGATTTTAATATTGTTGTTTGATATATGTATCTGTATTTTTATTGTATCGTAGTTTGCTGTTCACCGCCCTGATCACTGGAAGGGTGGTATACAAATAAAATTTTTATTATTATTATTATTCAGTCCATCTGCCTTGGTCCAGGCCTCGGAGGTTGAGAGGAACTGCTGGTCCTCTTACCCTTTCCCGTCACCACTCCCTTCTCCTTCTGTGTCATGTCTTTTTAGATTGTAAGCCTGAGGGCAGGGAACCGTCTAACTAAAAAGATTGCATGTACAGCGCTGTGTAAATTTACAGCGCTTCATAAATAAAGGT
>NC_056522.1:53785910-53822793 GCF_019175285.1 Sceloporus undulatus
TAATAATAATAATAATAATAATAATAATAATAATAATAATAATAATAATAGTGTGGCGGTGATGAAGATGATATGAGTGGGTCAGCTTGAGAAGCATGCATGCACTGTTTCAGAAGCCGAGAGAGTGTGACTATCCAAAGTGCCTTTTCTATGTAGTTTTGGTTCTGAGGCCTGGTCAATGTAAATTGCTGTGATTTTTACAAACTCATGCGCAGTGAAGAAAAACCAAAGTCCCTTGACACACACTTCTGAGAAGTACACTTGGTGCAAGAACGGTGAAACCACCTTGACATGTTCAATATGCATAGCCATGTTAAACCATGCTAAGTGTTAAACCCAAGGGGTTTGGTTATGGAATAAGCCTCTGATGCAAGAGGTCATGTTCAGTAAAGCCATGTGAAATGCCCAAATGTGCTGTCGTGTGTGTTTTGGAATGGAGGTCAGGGGTGTTTTGCCAGAAAGGGAAGTCCATTTCTGCCATCTGTCTAGAAATAATGCCCAAATGTCCTCCATTTTGATCATGCCTAAGAAACAGGCATTTATATTAACATTTTTATAAAAAAAAAAATCAATTTTTTGCGTGTCCTCCATTTTTTAAAAAAATGTGTCCTACATTAGAAAAATTTGTCCTACATTTGTTCTACATTTGTCCCGGTTTGGAGGTCCTGACTTATGGCAACCCTATGTAAGAGAGAATTAAAGAAGTGGAAAGCAAGGGATATGAAGAAAAACACTGAGAGAGAGAGAGAGAGAGAGAGAGAGAGAGAGAAAGAAGAAAGGGAAATAGAGAAATCCATGAGGAAAACAAAATGTTCTAATAATGCAGCAATTGATTATGAATAAATAATATATAGCAGTGAAAACAAAAGCATTCTACCTATACTATATTCTCTCAGCATAATGAAACCCCCTTATTTGGAAGTGTCTCTCACAGAGTAACCTTGTCTTCCACTACTTCTGGACATTTTGAAGTTTTATTTTGCCAAGTCAGTTATGCAGTTTCAACATCCAATCTGGAACCTTCTGATTCATGACCACCATCTGAGACTTGAACAAGCAACTTAAACGGATAAATGCCAAGCAAAATGAAGATATAAAAAATAATCTGTAAACACTAATGCCCCCTGGTTTTATCACTTAATGGAAAAATCAAAGTCTTTAGGAAATAAAAAAACCCTTTGTTTTAAGGTAAAACACTTAGATTTTAGTCCCAATTCAAACTTTAGAAAATATTTCTGAGGAAATAACTCTGCAACGCTGGAGACAGTCTCCCTATTTATTTTTTTAGTTTAAGAATGCAATCCTTTCTATTGATACACACACACACACACACACACACACACACAATTGCTCCTACTTCCTTTTATAGTAAAAGGCTAGGAATATCAACCATTGCCAAAGTATGAAACTATTTCTTTTTTTAAAAAAAAAATTATGATAGTCCATATCTCATTGCTTATTCTTTTTATTACAAAGACTTTAAAATAAAAAGTAATTATTAAACAAGAAGCTGAAAGCTCTTGTATCTCAATTTGATGTTTGCTATTTCTCCATCTGAACAACTTTATGAAGAATTCCAAAAAGTTAACTATGAATTCAATAATATTCTCTTGTAACAAACTGAATTTGCTTTGACATGCCTATGGCAAGCAATTTTGGAAAATAGGGAATGCCCCAACAAGATTTTGGTATGCCATAAGCATCAACAGCAATGTGCTGTTATTTCAGCTATCAAAGATGAAAGCAGTAATTTATATACGTTGCCCATAGATATAACTTTAAAATTTTTCAACAGTTCTGCGGATATATATAGCTTATAGTCCTGATGGGTTTCCAATTGCTTTTTCTAGTTTGTTAGCGCTGAGACTACTCTAACTTTACAAACATATCTTAAAATCTGGCTCCCTCTCTTCATCATTAAATGATGACCATATTACCCTGATAGCTAAGCCTGGTAAGGATCATACCTGTTGTGTTAACTACCACCCTATATCCTTACTTACTTAATCAAAATATTGAAAGCTAGTTTAGCAAACAGATTACAAAAAGTCAAGACAAGATATATCAAAAACAGGTAGGGAGCTAATAAGTCGTAGTTTTGATTGCTTTAAACTCCGATAGATAGCTGTTATTTCTTTTGATGCTGAAAAGGCCTTTGGTAAAATTCACTGGTCATTTATTTTCACAGTATTGGTTAATTTCAGGTTTCCTCAGATATTTTTGATATGGATAATCTCACTTATTATATATAAGTGAGATCTTGTGGGTGGGTGATCTCGCTAGGGAGATGTTGACAAATAAACTTAGTGCTGTACTGGTTTGTAGTTTAGGATGCTCAGAGATCCTGTACTGCTACTGGAAACAAATGAAAAACCTGATACATTGCACCATTCAGCAACTAAGACAGTATGACTTTTTAATCTAAGATACCATCACCCTGCACAGTAAAATCAAGATACTAGTTTCCTACACACAAAATAATTAAAAAAGAGCAAGAATAAAACTTAATTTTTAAAAACCACAAAGATCCCAAACATCATGGCGTAATTTATACAAGATACTCATCTCTGAGAATCTAGTTATGTTTACATTACTTCAATCAGGATATTAGAGTGTAAAACTATATCTCCTGTAAAGTAAAATTATGTTTAAAAACATATCCTTTGAAGAGAGATTTGATAAAATGCCAAAATGATATTGCTTCAAGTGATATACCATACTGAAATGCTATTAGATTGTGCTTAATCCATGAAGCCTGGCTATTTTGTTCAAATAACACAGAAACTTATATCATTACTATCTTTCTAATTTAATGTCAGCCCTAATTTTCCAAACAGGAAAAAATAAACGCCATTGCATTTTTCATACCACTCACTCTTTATCAGAATATAAGGGTTAATATAATTATACTTTAAAGGAGATTTATTATGAAAGCTAATCAGCTTTGTATATTTAAAAAAACAGATGTCACAAGCAAGTTTGTAAATCAGAAAATTTAGGTGAGAGCAGCAGAATGATTTTCTGTATTGTTAGGGTAACAGAATCAGTTTTGCATGTCAGCACTTCTAAGAATTTAATGATGTTTCAGCTACCTGAGATGGAAATATAGGATTTTTTGAAAAAATGAACATTATAATAAAAGCCTCTAGTTCTTGTCTGTTAGCAGCAACAGGTTTGTGTCACCCACTGGAGGTATGTAAAGCATTTACTAAAGTCCTGTCCAGTCTGAGTTTTCTATTACTTGATGTTTTCTGGTAAGTAGCTGTGATATACATATATAATACCGTATATATCCCCTCTGTTTTAAGCCGCCCAGAGTTCCACAGTGATTGGGGGCAGCATATAAATAAATCCTATATTATTATTATTATTATAGTATTATGATATTGATATTGATGATGATGTATGATTATGAATTTTGCCAGGTAATAAAGCATAGCACAAACTCAACCACTAACATCACAATTATGATACTACAAGGACAAATGCCTAAAACAATGCAATACAACTTGTATCTTACTCCCCATCCCATCCTAACAGTATGCCAGCAAGAGAACCCTACCCACAGAGAGCCCAATATAAATGAAAAAACATCCTAAGCAAACATCAAAAATAAAGAGCAAGATTTTTTTCAAAATGTATTTTTCACGAATTTTTTTCAATTTAGCCATGCGTGAAGTGACTCAAGATATGCATCAAAAATGTGAGTGATATAACATGAAATGCAATTACTGTACCTTGAATATATAAAGGTCTAGAGTGCAGAGCAGTATTAACTCACCATGTATGCACATGAACAGCTCTAGTGTCAATTCCAGCCTCAGCTGGTTGCCATAGAAACTTAGACAAGTTGTGAAGACCTGAATGATCATCAACAAGTGTCAAAAAAAATTGTGAAAACTTGCAAAGGAAAATAATTGCATAGCTGAAGTAACTCTGATTATTGTCTTAAGTTTAGGAGTTTATCACAAACAAAAGTGTATTTTAAGTCAAAACGTTTACAAAATATTATGAATATTTCTTTAAGCAAGCCTATGTAATCTAAAGCATGAAGCTAAATAAGCAAAACAAATCACTTGCTGTACATTGTTAAGAATAATAATCCTAAAAGATACCGTATATACTCATGTAATCGACCTATGTATGTACAGTCACTTTTGGGCCAGAAATGGGGATTTTTATATGACTCGTGATAAGTCGGGTCGCCCAGCTGGGGAGAGGCCAAGGAGGAGGAAGGCCAGCTGGAGAGAAGGCTGCAGGGTGAACGCGTGCCCTTCCCTGCCTTCTTCTCAGCCGGCTTCCCTCAGGAGAGGAGGGCCGGCGAGAGAGAAGGCTGCTTTTTGGAATCCTATATATATTTTTAATATTTTAAAGCCAGGATGATTGAATCATGGATAAAAAGTCCATGGAAACGGAGGACTGACGTACTAGAAATATTCCCATCCTTCACTTCACTCCTCCAGACCCCTTCCATCTGGCTTCCGCCACGGCACTCTACAGAGACAGCCTCACCAAGATCTCAATGATCTCTTGCGGGCAAGGCAACGGCCTCTACTCTATTCTACATTCTTCTCGATTTGTCTGCAGCCTTTGACAATCTGTTATCACTGTCTCCTGGTCGATTTACTTTCTGACCTTGGGTTTCGCCGACTCGCTCTCGACTGGTTTAAATCTTACTTGGCAAGATAGATTATTTTGCAGTGGTCACGGGTGGGTCAGACTCATCATCCTGTTCCGCTATCGGTTGGAGTTCCCCAGGCTCTGTCTTGGGTCCCCTTCTGTTTCTCTCTATACACAACTGTCTCTAGGAAACTCATCAGTTCTTTTGGTTTCCCCTATCATTTATATCCGACGACACTCAGCTGTATCTCTCCACCCTCCTGACCTTTCGACGGGGATTGAACAGCAAGTTGTCTTCTGGTCTGACTGCCATCTCTCAGTGGATGCGGCTTCGGCGCTGAAGCTCAACATGTCTAAGAGAGCTTCTCTCTCGTCTTCACCTAAACCCACCCCTCATATCCTTCTCTTTTTCTGTCGACGATACTTTCATTCAACCGGTTCATCAAGCCCGCAGTCTTGGCTTCATTTTTGACTCTTCTCTGTCATTTATTCCCCAGATCCAGGCCCCCACAAGACCTGTAGATTCTTTCTCCACAACATGCCAAGATCCGTCCATTCCTCTCAATCTCTACTGCCAAGACTCTAGTCCAGGCCCTAGGTTTCGCAGATAGATTATTGTACCTCCTTCTAACGCTCCTCTCACACCCCCCGAAGATCTGTCCAGTATCAGCGGCCCGTATTTCCCATCACATCCGCTCGCCGCTTTGACCAGGTTTCCCTCCGGTTATGCCTCCCTCATGGCTCCACTCCCGGTCGCACCGGACAAGCGTTGGACGGACGCAAAGCCCCCATGGGTGGCCCCCCTTACTTATCGACCTTCTGTTCTCCTTTACACCTACTCGCACCCCCGCTCGGGGGAGTCGGGTCTCGTAACAAGGTAGGACTACCACTGCCCCCTCCCGAATCGTCCCTTCTCGCTTGCTGCCCCTTACTCCTCATCACTCTCTGCCCAGTTTCAAAACGAATTAAAGACTATATGTTTAGAGAAGCAGTCCCAGAGGTGGAGCCCTCTCTGACCCAGTAAGCCCTCCTCCAACCATCATCAAGAAGCCAAGCCCTTCCTCAGTCCATCTGCTTGTGCCCAGGCCTCGGAGGTGGAAAGAATCTGCTGGACCTATCCTTCCCCCCCACCACTCCCTTCTCCTTTTGGTCGTGTCGTTTTAGATTGTAAGCCTGAGGCAGGGAACCGTCTGACTAAAAAATTGATTACAGCGCTGTGTAACCTTAAAGGCTTTATAATATAAGGTTAATGACATAATAATAATCAATTCACTGTATCTTAATAAGAACAATTTTGCTTTCCCTTTCCTCCTCCCTTCCTCTTCTGACAAAGTCTCATTGCTCCAACCTGGTACCATTGAAGGCTCATTGCAACTCACCTTCACCTTGGGTCCTCTCCTCCTCCCCACTCACAACCCACCAAGTCTCTCTCTCTCTCTCTCTCCTTTCTCTTTCTCTTTCCCTCTCCACTCTCCAGCCTTTATCCCTTCTCCTAGTAGAGTTTCTTGATGAGCCAACAAAGACAGCAATGAGGTTTCTGTGTGCAGGAGGTGAAGCAGGAGCTGACATTTTCAAAATTCCCAGTCATTTAACAGTCTGCCCAGACAGATATTTTAGCTCAAAAGGAGGACATCTCCAGGAAAAGGAGACATGCAGTAACCCTATTAAGCCAGTGCACTTAATTATATTGATTGATTGAAATTTTATTTATATACGCTGTTCGTATGATCACGGCAGTTTACAAAACAAATGAAAATACGATAATTACAGATTACGATATAATACATACAGATCACAGATTAAAATTAAAATTACAGCAAGAATCCCTCATATAAAACCATACACTCCTATATCATTAAAATCCGTCATTAAGACCAGTCGAGATAATAAAACAGCTAAAAAATACAATACATAGTATACAGGAGCAAACAGTCAGGACTGTGGGGGAAGGCTTGAGAATAAATGAGTCTAAGGTTTTTCTTAAATGACTCCAGGGAGGGGGCTCAAGCGACTCTCAGGAGAGCGTTCCAAAACTGCGGGGCACAACAAGAAAAAGCCCTTTGGCCAGTCATTGCGTATCTTGTCCTCACAACACTCAGAAGTTTTTTCCCACCTGACCTGAGAGTGCAGGGCGGATTGATGGGGAGAGGGCGGTCCCCAGTACTCTGGGCCAAGCCATTTAGGGCTTTATAGGTAACAACCAACACCTTGTATTGTGCCCGGAAGCGAATTGGCAGATATAAAACACAAGTCCTCTACCGGAAATGGTGATAGGCCATCTTTAAGTCTCATGCCCTGTGTTTTATACAACATTATCACAACAATTTACACATAATGGCCTTTACAGACTGCCAAAATAAAAAAAACTGCTTTGGGTCTCTTTGGTGGTAATGCTGTTTAAATGATGCATGCATCCTAAGAACCAGAAGCTGCACCAAAGCTGCACTCCAGCTTAGGAATGGAGTGTGGCTTTGGCGTGACCTCTGGACTCTTAGGACCCATGCATCATTTAAATAGCATACCTCCAAAGAGACCCGAAGCAGCTTTATTTTGCCAGCCTGTAACAGGCCAATGTTTCCTTTCTTTTGCTATACAAACCTGACCAACAATCAAAGGAGGTAGTCATTCTTTACCCAGCACTGCCTTCTGTGATCTCGTCTAAATACTCGGAGAATGATCATTAAGAAGAAATACATCAACCAGTCACACAAAGACAACAGTGGGATTCCATTCTTACAAAGCAATATAATGACATTCGGCTATTATGAGGATTAGGTAAGATCCTATTCATCTAATTACAGGGCTATCAACAGCAGAGAACTCACTCACTCCATTGTAAAGAGGTCTGGCTAAGCATCTACAAATACAATAAAAGGCGTACAAGGGTAGCAAAACACTAAGGAAGCTTCCCTTATTTAAGAAAATTACTGTAGCTATTAATACAGAGCTTATGATTGCAACATACTGCACCAGTGGTTCTCAACCTTTGCTCTCCTAATGTTTTGGACTTCAAACTTCCAGAAGTCCCAGACAGCTTGCCCAAATGACGGAATGTGGAATCTGAAGTCAAAATGCCTGGAGGGCCAAGGTTTGAACCACTGTACTACACTAAGGCACCTTTCTAATATTAGATATGTATCTTGCATTTGATATTACACACAGTACAGTGGGCCCTTGGTATCCACTGGGGGTTGGTTTCAGGACCCCCCTGTGGATTCCAATATCCATGGATTCTCAAGCCCCATTAACTGCAATGGCATAATAATATGGCGTCCCTTATGTAAAATGGCAAAATCAAGGTTTGCTTTTTGTAATTTATCTATTTTTAAAATATTTTCAAGCCATGCATGGTTGAAACTGTGGATAAGGAATCCGTGTCTTCAGTGGGCCAAGTGTAATTGATTCCTATAAATTATATATCTTCCAAGCAAGCAGAAAAAAACCTGAACATCAGAGACATGTTACAAAGTGAGCAAAGCTAGGAGTTAGGGAAGAGTTGTCTCTGCCGGTTCCATACAAACTGATCTCAACGGTCAGAAGACAACAATTGAGGAAGGGGGGCTGTTCATATGAGAGTACCTTCAAAGACAACTCTATCCCATCACATCTGAGGTGTAAGGGCAACCACATGAGATTTGCCAAGGCAGAGAAGACACTTCAGGTGTCCATCCCTTTCCAGGATTTTAGCACCACAGGAGACACATTTCTTGAAGAATGTCTGCAAAGAAACAGCCTGAAGGGCAAGCATGGCCTCAAATACAGTGCATCCTTGCCTTATGCAGGGGATCCGTTCCGGATCCCGCCGCGTAAGGCGAATTCCGCCTATGCTAGAGCCCCATTGGAAACAATGGGGCTCGTGCGCAGCGGCGCGGCGGCGCATCGGGCGCACGCACCCATTCAATTGAATGGGACGCGCCGCCCCTTCCGCCCCGCGCGCCGGCCTCGGTTTGAGCACGTACACTCAAGTCCGCGTATGGCACGCCCGCGTATGGCGCGGGCACACTGTACTAACACCACAACAGCCACTCAGATGAGCAAGCATATTCTTGGGACCAAGTAGGCCAAAGAAGGCTGATGAAGACTGGTAAGACTGAAGTTCAATCCGAAGCACATGGGTTCTATTGATGCTGCTGTAGGGGCAGCACACAAAAAGGAACCAGCAGTTTCGTCTGAAAGCCTATTGTACAAGGGGGCTGGAGGTGGGCAGGAATACACGGAAAACACTTACGTAATGCTCTAGAAGATTCCAAAATATGCACTGCGCAGTGCATATTTGTGTGAGTCAGAAAAACAATGAGGAAAAAATAAAAAGTGTGTTTAGAAGACAAAAATAAGCCAAGAAATATGACTTCCAGGTAGAAAACTTACAAAGTTCACCAGCTTCAGCATAAGGAAAAAATGCACAGGTACATACATGTCATCTGCCAGTTTGAAGAGAGAATGAATTACTGTGTAGTCTGGTTTTTCAGATTTATGGGTTGAGGATCTAGTAGTAGTTAGCAAACAGACTGATATATCCCAGGTAACATCTTAATGTTGGTTGCTCAGCTTTAAGCTTCAAAATGAACTTCTTCCCCAGCCAGTTTTAATCCTGTTACTATAAAGGGAATGGTATAATAAAGGTCCCTATACCTCAACAAAATAATCCACCTCTAATTTCCTTCATCTCAATGTATGCTAACAACATTAGCAGGATCTAAAAATAAAGAATTGTTGCACCTAAAATAAAAATCAATATCTCCTCTTGTAAACTGGTATGAGCTGCTTTCCCCAACTACAAATGCATTGTATTGATCCAGTACTGATTTTTGTTAAAGCAGTAAGGTTTTAATGACACAATTGATTCTTCTGCATGACAAACCACATGATAGTGATACCTGCTAACAAAACAGCATTTTGTCGAATATCACAATAATATAAAAGCACTTGAAAATTTTCCCTGAAGGGTAAATGTTACATTCTGTACAATACAAAGAGACTTGATCAGAAATATCTTTTAATAAGTTCTCTCCAAGTGCATTTATGTACCCATATAGTGTCAGTCAATTAACTGCCCTTATTAATATTAGGTTTTACTTATTCATCAATTAATCACTTACAACAAGTTGTTCTCATGGTGATTTCTTAAAATGCAAATAAAGTACAGTTGGCCATCTGTATCCATGGATTATTTAACAAATTCAACCATTTACGATTTGAAAATATTGGAGGGGGGGGGGGAATCCTAAAGCAAATCATGATTTTGCCCTTTTATATAAGAGACACCATTTTACTACACCACTGTTTTTAATGGGACTTGAGAATCCACAGATTTTGTTATCCACAGGAGATCTTGGAACCAAACCCTTGTGGGTACCAAGCACTCACTGCTTATCAAAATGTGATAAAATGTTCAATATTATCAATCTTTTTTTTAGATTCAAGTGAGAATCAAGATAAGTTAATTATGCTGCAATTAAAAGCTTTTATTTGCCATTCTATACTGCTCTCAATGATAGTTTAAAACTTAGTATTTGTGACTATAAATATTGACTATAAAGTTATTCATAACCATTAGAAACTCTTCAACCGACTATTGCAATCTTAATACCATATGGTTCAGAAGATCCCTTTTTACAGTATAGACAGCCCAATTTCTAAGAGGTGAAGATTAACATGGATAAAACAACTTAAGCAGCAAGCAACTAAATCAGTTCAAACTTATTAGTGACAACTGAAAATCAATTATTTCAAGATAAATTATTCTGAGGGGCTCAGAGGTCATCAGTGGACATTCAGTACAATAGTCTTTGATAACTAGATAAAAAATATCTTCAAAAATCCCTTCTGGGATATTAATAATACAATAAGAAGATAAAAATGAGAAATCAAATTTTAGTAGTTTTTTGAAATCCACAAAGAAAGAAATTTGTGTGGGAGAAGCTTCTTCCATCTTGGCAAGATAGACTGAAGGATCCCTTCTTCCAAAGTATAAACCCTTTCTTCATATATTGGATGAAGCAGGCTGTAGTCCATGATAGCTTTGTTGTTGTTGTTCTGTGACATCAAGTCATTTCTGACTTATGGCAACCATAAAGTGAACTTATGTGGTTTTCTTGGCAAGATTTGTTCAGAGGAGGTTTGCTATTATCTTCTCCTGAAATTGAGAGCATGTAACTTGACCAAGCTGATAGCGTAAGGTGTAAGAAAGGTGCTTTTACTGGGTGCAGCAATAATACAAAGAACTGTGAAGTTTACTCTCACAATTGTCTTGAGAAGTAAATCCCCTTATAGAACAAAAGTCGAAGGATGGCTTACAATGGAGTGTCCCTAGCCCGCTGCCGCTGCATTCAACCACATTTACTGCAGCACCTTTAAACGTTTCCCTACTTTTTTTTTTGCCCTGCTCAGAAATTTTCACAGACAAGAACATGTGATTCTCTGGTTAAACATATTGCTCTCTACTGTTTTTACATAAAGGTTTATCCAGTTTAAACCACTTTTCTGAGTGAAGAGTTATTATTTCAGCAGAGACGTGAGCTCTTGAAGTTGTTCTATTCTTTTGGACAGGGGCATGCACAAGGTGCGTATTTCTTATTCCAGCAGTTCAAGGGCTTCTCATATGCAATTTTTACAATAAAAAGCAAAAGTTATAAACATACATTATGAATGCATTCTAAATATATATGAAAAAGAAGTATTTTTTGTTTAACTTGGTTGCTCAAAGTGCAAACATTAAATTATGGAACAGTCCTAGCAACTTCAACAACTACGTTCAAAAAAGCTACTCAAGTATTTTTCCCCCTGCTAGAAAAAAAAACATTTTTTTTATTTTATTATTTTTTTTTTTTTTTGCTGAATAGAACGAATTCTGGATCTATTTAATATGTGAAAGAGAAGCTCTGTCCTTAGTTTCAGTTAAAGCTGAACTATCAGTGAGGGAGATTTAAACTGGACTCTATCCATAGATAGCCTTTCTCAAAAGAAACCATGATTGCATTGCATTGTGAAATCATAACATAGTCAGTATTCTCCTCTAAAAAAAAATCAGGACCGTTTAATTACCTTCAAACATGATGCAACTGTGTTTTATGAGGCCCAAGTAAGATGATAACTTTAGTTCAAAAATATAGGAAGTTGAGGTTAAGTGCAAGTAACCTGAAAATGGAATACAAAAGATTTCCATGGGTGTGAAACCAGAACAGGATGTGCTATGACTAATGATGTTGTGACCAGCAAGACATTATAATTTAGGGACAGCATGTCCATCTGTGGCAAGTAACACATGCCTTCACACAAACTGGCACCATCATAATTGTCTAAAGGTGGTGGTAGAGATAAAGAGGCATAGATAAAACCATTGTTAACGTGACCAGTTAAACGGAGCACTAATAGGCATGTCTGTGCTCAGATCTATCATTACTACTACTCCCAGGTCATAAATATCACTTCACATACATATACTGAGACAAAAGATGTATGCAATATAACTGGAAGAGCTAATGCAAAAATTGTTAATGGTATCTAGGATGCCCTTCATCGCATTACAGATAAGTTTGAATATATAATTTAGATACTAATTTCAAAATCCAGATTTGTATTGTTGCTGCAAATAGCTTTGATATGATCCAACCTTGCATTAAATGAAAAAGACAGCATCAAGACTAACATCCACAACTGCTTCAAGATAAGCAGGAAAGATTTGTATTCCACATCCATACTATCAAGCCTGAAAAATATTGGTCAAAATGTTCCTTACTAGCCTAATGGGTATGTGAATGCATGTATATGTAAACATACATAAACATATGTACATATACGGATGCTGAATTGTTAATTTGTCACAAAGGATCCAAAGAATCTTAAAGAAAATTCAAAATTGTAGTTTAGATATTCCTGTCACACTGTTGGCAAAAACAAAAATATATTAGATGATATTAGATTACCATTCACCTAAACAATTGTTCCATCCATGTCAAAATGTGCTAGCAGATTATTAAACCTAAGAGATGGAAAGTACAGAAGTCTAAATGTCAAACATTCAAATATTTACAAGCTTTCCTATTATTCATATCAGTACCATGTATTAGCTATACAACACCCCAAAGCTTTGACTACTGTATATATTAATGTACAGTGGACCCTCCTTATATGCTGGGGTTTGGTTCCAAGATCCCTCATGCATAACAAAATCCATGTATGTTCAAGTCCCATTAAACATAATGACATAGCAAAATGGTGTCCCTTACAAAAAAATGCAAAATCAAGGTTTGATATTTGAAATTTATACTTTTTGGAACATTTTCAAACCATGGATGCCTGAATCTGTGTATAAAAAGGGCCAACTGTAAATCTAGAAATTTTAGTCAAAAATTATTATTATTATTATTATTATTATTATTATTATTATTATTATTATCCTTTATTTATAAAGCGCTGTAAATTTACACAGCGCTGTACATACAATCTTTTTAATTGGACAGATCCCTGCCCTCAGGCTTACAATCTAGAAAGACACGACACAAAGGGAGTGGGGGTGGGGAGGGGGCATCTCTAGTAGGATAATACATATTAAATACATAGCAATACAGGAAATGATTCAATAAAACAGGGAAGAAAAGATCATCAAATAGCAAGTGACAATTATGCAATGCCTGGGAACGCTGCCCTGAACAGAATGGTCTTCAACTCCGTTTTGAAGCTGGTTAAAGAAGTGATGGCTCTTGCTCGCGAGGGAAGAAGGTTCCAGCTTAACCACAGGTCAAAGTAAAAATATACTATACTGATTCAATTCTTATTTTTTTAAAAAAGGAACCATCCCTTGGTGAAAAGCAAGAGTGTCATCTGTTATGGAAGCACTCATGCCCCCTTTATAGTCTCTCATCCATGAAGCCTTTAGTATGAACACTGCTGGAATTTTGTAGGTTTTCTGGCACTGTTTACCTTTGCTTCATCCTTTGCATGTTACATACCCCTAAGTTTTACTCTTCACTTATCCACAAGTCATATCTAAATCCATAACTTTGGCTCCAAAACCTGCCCTTGACTTGTACATGAAGTCAATCTATAGTTGACTGTGGCGTGTTGCACACGCGCCAAAAGTACGTGCTCAGTACGTACTAGGGTTAGGAAAGGGCGTCCCTTCTGGACACCCTAACCCTAGTACAAGGACGTAGCCAAGGGGGGGGGGGGGGTTCTTGGGGTCCGCCCCCCCTTCCATTAGAAAAATGACTGCACCGCCACATCCAATCCCCATTATAATGGTGGCACTTAGTCTGGACCCCCCCTTCCTAAAATCCTGGTTACGTCCCTGCCTAGTACGTGCCGAGCACATACAAAACGGCAGCACCCATTCTACATGGGTGCCGCCATTGTGACATCACGACCGCGCCGCCTCCAAACGGAGCAGCGCGGTCGTGATGTCCTGGCACTGTGCGAGGGCGCCTGGGACACCCTTTCCGTAGCGCCGGAAGGAGCTCCGTTTCAGAGCTCCTTCCGGCTTTGCGTTGCTGGGCGCAGCTTTTAGACAGCTTTTAGACAGCTGCGCCAGCGACGCAAAGCAGAAAGGGGCCAAGGGGCCCCTTTCTTTTTGTCCCCACTGCTGTCGGGTGTCCTCGGGGCATGAAGCCCCAAGGACACCTCTTTCCAGGCCACGGGGATGCGGCCTTTTGCCGCTTCCCCGCAGCCTGGAAAGCGGCGGATCAGGGCTTCAGAGATTGCCACTGTGGCAGCTGAGGCCCCGATCCAGCGGGGAAAGGGGCGGGTACAGGCCACCCCAAAAGGGCGGTCTATAAACCGCCTATGTACAGTAAGTTACTTGATAGCTTTTACCACAGACCTGATGGTTTATAAGAACCTTCTGGTGAGTACAGTGGGCCCTTGTTATATGCTGGGGTTTGGTTCCAGGAACCCCCGTGAATAACAAAATCTGTGGATGCTCAAGTCCCATTAAGTAAAATGGCATAGCAAAATTGTGTCCCTTATATAAAGTGGGGAAAGCAAGGTTTGATATTTGGAAATTATACTTTTTAAAAAATATTTTCAAGCCGTGGATGCTTGAATCCGTGTATAAAAAATCCGCCGAGGGCCAACTGTACTTGCTATCTGAGGTATTTTGGGGCAATATTATTTACCCTAGACTTATTTCAATTGGAATTATGGCCCAGATATGGGACAAAAAAAGCCTTAGTCACCCTAATGGATGACCTCTATCTAGAGAGGAAAAGCAAAAATTAGACTCTGTTGCACTTACTCAATCTCTCCTTATTTTTAGATAACATTCACCATATGTTACTAAATCTGTAACCAGAATCTTGTTGGTGAACTACATTTGGAGCTATCCTTTTCTCAGGTTCAGCAACAGTGGTGAGAGGAGGCAAACAAATCCTCATCTCCAAGCAGCTTTTTTTTAAAGTGATTTTCTTCCTTTTCAACCCAGCATCTGTAGTCTCCCTTCTTCTTCCTCCTCCTCCATGCATCAAAGAAATTCTAATCTGTTTGTTGAGACCCTGGCAGTACAGTAGCCATTTGTTACACACTTGGATTTGGTTCCAGGACCCCCCCCCCTGGATACCAAAATCCTTGAATCTTGTTAAATACAATGGCATAGTAAAATGGTGTCCCTTACATAAAAGGTTTGCTTTTTGGAATTTATATTTTCTTTTAATATTTTCAAGTCATGGATGCTTGAATTAGTGGATAAAAAATCCATGGATATGGAAGACTAACTGTATTGGCATGGGATGCCTGTACATCTTGTCTGAGATGGTATTTAATATCTACATGAAGCAACTGCATGCCATCATTATGAGATCTAGAACAAGGTGTCATCAGTATGTTGATAACATTCAAATCTATTTATTCATTACCCTGAGTTAAGAGAGGACATATGTGATGCAAATTTGTGTCTGCGTGTCAGTAAGTTGAAATTGAACAAGACACAAAAAGCCTAAGTGTGAAGCTCCAAAGCTAGAAATTAACGAACTACTAGCACTTGTTGCAACAAAGCCAAACCAACAAGACATATACCATCATAAACCATAAAGTAAAATGGTAGACAAAAAAAGCAGCAGCAAGCTGTAACCTTAGCAGATCTTAAAATGTTTATTTTTCTTGACTTTTTCCAGGATTTAGAAGCAGCAGCTACTTTCACATACTTCTAGTAGAAGGCTTTCATTTCACAAATACCATACCACCATACCACAAGCCAAATACCCTTTTTGAAAGCAATTAGCTTTCAAAGCATAAGAATATGCTGTTCAGAGAAAGTCAATTATTTCACTAAGCAAGTACAAAATCTTCAGCTCATTCAAGTAGTCTTCTGGATCTCAACCAATAATTGTACTCTTTGACTAATGATGTCATTGGTTGTTAACCAACAGCCATTCATTATTTGTATGAAAATACATTAGGATAACATTTTATTTTTTAAAATTCAAAATAAAAATAATGAGTAAAGCTATAATGTGAATATGGACACATTGAAGCGTATGCATTCTTGTTGCTGCCATTAAATAATATGGGGTGTGACAATCCACAGTCACTTGAAATTACAGATCTGGAACCCATGATTCTAGAGGACTCACTGTATGTGAAAGCTGCACTCACATTAACACTTGCCTTTCAATAGCAGGAAGCTCCTATGCTGAGGAAGCAGTTAGCATCCCATCAGCCAAAATAACAGGGGAATGGATTTGTCACAATGGTGGGAGAAATGGGTCAAAAGGCCTGATGAAATCATCCAAGAACTGGGCTACTGAGCAATGCTGATGGTTTGACTTAGATCTGCTTGAAAGAGTGTGTGTGCTGGGCGGAGGTCTTGTCACCTTTCCTAATGCAGTGTTGTGGCCTGTATTTGAACCTGAAATCCATGTAAACCAGGGGAAGGGGAAGTTAGGCCCATGGGCTACATGCACACCCAAAGCTGTTCTGAGGTCACTAGAGCTGTTAAGCATGCCTACAAATGTTTCTCCCCCTGAGAAAATAAAACGAGAAAGAATGTTTGGGCCAAAATCTTATTCTCAGACGGATGCGACAGCCAGGAGTGCCTGTTATCAGCTTTGGCTGATACGCCAGTTGCGCCCCTACCTGGAGCAGCGGGACCTAGAAACAATCGTACATGCTCTAGTAACCTCTCGTCTTGATTTCTACAATGCGCTCTACATAGGGCAACCTTTGTGCCACGTCCGGAAGCTCCAATTGATACAAAACATGACAGCCAGACTGGTCGCCAGAAAATCCAAGTTCGACCATATTACACCTATTTTAAAATCATTACATTGGCTGCCGGGCACAGTACAAGGTGTTGGTTATCACCTATAAAGCCCTACATGGCCTGGGTCCAGTCTACTTGAAGGAACGCATCCTCCCATACATTCCTTCCCGTACACTCCGATCCTCCAGGGAAAACCTCTTACAATCTAGAAAGGCTAGACTGGCGGTGACCTCCCAGAGGTCCTTCTCTGTCACTGCTCCAAAAACTTGGAATGACCTGCTGGAAGAGATTCGCCAATTATCCTCACTCCAGGCTTTTAAAAAGGCGACAAAAACCTTTCTCTTCCGGCAGGCCTTACCCGATTGATAATGTCCAGAACCAATTGAATCCCCCTCCTTTTATTATTTTTCTTATTTGTGGTTTGTTTATTACTTTTGACGTATTATTATGTATTTTAACCATGTTTTATTGTTTAATTTTATACTTGGGAGGGAGAGTTGGGCTGGGGTCTTGGGAGGCTTGTTGTTTTTATTGTTGTATATTGTATAAACTTTGCTGTTACCTGCCTCGATCCCCAAAACGGAAGAGGTGAGATATAAATAAATATTTTATTATTATTTTATTTATTATTACAAATTGCTCTCACACAGCTTCTCCTTCCCCCATGCTGAAATAGGTGGTCATGTGAAACTGACTAACCTCAGCTGACTTCCAGCTTCAAAGAAAACCTCCCCTGGGCCTAAATCATCCCAGGGGTCCCAAACTGTGACAAAATTGTCTCTCTGCACTTTTTTTTTTTTTTTTTAATGTTTTAAAAATCAGGCTGGGGACTTGCAGGCTGCAGCACTGTCCTCCAAGGTTGTAGAGTGGACCAATATAGTCCCAAACCCCTGGCAGGTGCAGAGCAGACTACAGTGCTTTCTGCAACTCCTGAACTTCTGACTTCCATAATTGGGTCTTTCGGTGGGGGAGAGAAAGAAATATCCAATGTATACCTAATTCCTATCTTCTGCTGTGACTGAGTGGTTAAGGAACAGCAATGTGGTATCTGCTATCTAAGTTCAAGTCCTGGGAGTTTCCACTCTTCTACCTTTGACTGGACTTTCTCCTAACCATGCACAAGCTAAGTAAGGACATTTCCTTACTTTCCCATTACAGTGTTAAAACTATTTCCTCCTACTTGCCAAGCCTCTGCCCTACACAATGAAGAATTGGAGGTTCCTGCTATCAATGAATTCTTGTGGCTGCCAATGTCAGTCCACCCCACATCTGAATATAAATTTTCCTACCTCTTAACAAGTTCTTCACTAAAATTAGATTAACTTGTTTGAACCAGTGCTATATCAAATTCATCCAAAATCACACTGAAAATATATTCTGATAACTGCAATAGTCAGCTGTAGTATTTACTTTTCTTGGAGACTCACATTTTTGTTCAGAGTATGGCTGGGGAGCTGTACTTAGCCTGATATATCTCATGAAGTCTGCTGTTATAATTTAGTGTTATCAGGCAAGGCAGATGTTCTGGACATTTTACATTCTCAGCTGTAACTAATAACTGTTTGTCCCTAGACAGAGGTTATGCATACTTAACACACGTATAATGAGCTACCCTTAAAAGGAGGTACACGTAAGACTACTCATAGTTTGCATCCAAATACCTATTGAAGACTCTGAAATAAGTCATATAACTCATTTATAAATGTCGGATGAACGTGCTTTCTATCTCAGTCTAATTAATCCAGTGTCTACAGAATTCCAATCCTCCCATTAACTGCAAGAATAGTGTGGTTGAGAAGAAATAAGGATGGCAAAAGATACCACACAGATAGGAGATGCAAGCCTCTGAAGGACAAAAAGCACCTACACAGTGCCCAGATACTAAACTCAACAATGGGAGTTACCAAGACGCTTTCCAGTAAACTGCTATCATTAAACCACAGTCAAAAACAACACACCACGCAAATCATCCACTTTGAGACCACTTTAACTGTCCTGGCTCAATGCTAAGGAATTCTGGAATTGTAGTTTTGGGAAATATTTAGCCATCTCTGTCAGAGAGCTCTGGTGCCACAACAAACTACAGTTCCCAGGATTCTCTAGCACTGAGCCAGAACAGTAAAAGCAGTCTCTAGATTATAGCTACAGTGTGTTTTGGATCCTACTCTACAAATACAGTGGGATTTAAAATTCAATTTGTAACACTATCAAGGCTCAAAAACTCAATACTGTATTCAAAAGTTCTTAAAAGCATCCAACAGCTCAACAATGCAAACCCACAGAAGTTTACTCCAACATTAGCTCAGTTGTATTCAATACTATTTATTTCCAGGAAAGTGTTCTTAGGTTTGAGTACAGTTTTAAATGTTTCTTCTTCTTACAAGCCTTATATAGGTGGAAATCGCCATACGCGGCGGGATCCGGAACGGATCCCCAGCGTATGGCGAGGTTCCACTGTATTTGAGAACACTGAAAACCCTCACATATAAATGTTCTTTAATAAACAACTAGAAGGGTAAACCCTTATTATGTGAAAATGTTACATGCAATCAGTGCTTCAGATGAAGAGCACATGTGTCCATCTCATCTTCCTATAAACATCCCTCAAAACTGAGACCAGAACAAGAATTAAACCTAGTAGTATTATTATGGCTGATAAACAGGTAGGCCTTACACAAGCTTTTTCCAATCTGATATCCTTCCAAGCATGTTATGCTACAAGTTATTTCATTCATTACCAGACAGCACAGTCAATGCAGATGATGCTTTTGTAATCCAACAAATCAAATTGAAGAAATGAGTTTGATCTGGTCTACACTCCATCTATATAAAAGAACTGCCACCCTCACTGCAATTATAATTTCAAAATTTTGCCTGATGACTGACTACTATACAAGTATTCAGTGATACAAAACCAAAAATAACAATTATAATATTCACCAAGCGATTCAAATAGAAAGAAGTCAAATCTGACATCCAGACGTGAGTCCCAACTAAAGGATGCTAACTAATCAATGGGCATTTGCTAAGTACATCTGTACGTTGCACTGGTCTAATGGGTCCACCTTACATCAAACTAGCAACCAGATTTAGACCAAATACAACATTCTGTTTCAGGTTCAAAGAAATCTAGACAGGATGTATCCTTGGACTGTAATAGAAGAAGTACATGTTCTTAGCAGAATAAATCACACTTCTCAATCTTTACATAATTGGTGGATCATTTGAATTCCTCATGATTTCCCACTTTTCCCATTTCTTGTACATTTCTTTCTAAAGCCTATCTCAGTTGAAAGTTCTTTAGGCATCCATACAGGTTTCTTTAGACACCTCCTGTTTTTCCATCTCACTGGAAATGTTTGAAATAGTTCACTTTTAAGTAACTCCCATACATCATGTACTCCATTCTCTTTCAGTATTCCTGACCATCGCATCACTACCAGTATTTCCCAAAGTTTACAGAAATCATCTTATTTGAAGTCTAAAATGTGTGTCTAGCTACGCTTGGCTTCCCATTTCCATTGTATAACAAACTCCAGGAGAACATGATCATTCCCAGCTAAGTATCCCACCACTCCCACCCCATTACTCGCATCATCACTGTTGGTTAGGATCAGATCTAAAATAGCTGCTCCTCTTGTTGCCTCTTCCACCTTCTGAATTAAATTGAACTGTTTTTCTACCTGATATTTCTCACAAATTTGAACAATAGCATTTTAGATTACATTTACTGACAACTCCACTTTAGTAAACAACACCAAATTCAAAGCCACTTGGAGGTTAACTTCTTCTTCCACTGTACTAATGCATTTTCAGCTGCAGTCTTAACTATGAAATCATTAACACCAAGTTTACATTTAGCGTGAACAAATTCCCCCCAAGTGAATAAACTTGTGTGAACATGTAGTTCTAAGACTCAATAAATCAATCAACCTTCACTTTATAATTTATATGAGGCAAAAAGCCACTAAAAGGACAAGCACCAACAACTTTAGCAAAGTTGATTTAAATTGGCTATTTAAATATTAATAAAATAATAAGAAGTTTCTCAAGGAGACTAGTGTCTTTTTGTCTGCAGGGACATCTAAAGAGGCAAGTGAATGCACAAACAATAGTACTAGGTTATGTCTAGACAATTTCCCACTGTTAAAAACTGAACCAAAGGATTTTACTAAAAGTTCTAATAGTCTTTGTTATTTAATAATTTGCACCCAATAGTGATGACACTTAATGTACAGAAAGTACAGAAATGGCAGACCACTTCAAATCAGGGCATTTAAGACACTTAAAACTGAAATATCTGTATTGTCATGCCCTGCCTCCAGGACCCCATTGCAGACTCTGACACTGACTCTTCCTACATTTCCTTCTGAGGATCTGCTCATGTGCTGAGACCAAAACAGGGCATGTGTTTCTTCCTAAACAAGAGTATTGCTCAATATAACTGAACAATAATTCAAAATCCTGGCCTTAGACCTTGGAACAGTCCCCATGCTATAGGTTACCAAGTGCCTTTTTATGTCCAAGTACAAGACAGCTGCAACAGTCTGTGTGCTGTAGTGGTTTGAGTGTTGGACTATGACTCTGGAGATCAGGGTTCAATTCCCTGCTCAAGCATAAACACCAACTGGGTGACCTTGGGCAAGTGACACTTTTTCAGCCTTAAAAGGATGGCAATAGCAAACCATCTGTGAAGAAATCTGCCAGGAAAACCCTATGACAGGTTCACCTTAGGGTCACCATAAATCAAAAATGACTTGAAAACGCATAACAACAAACAAACAAGTCAGCTGCACAGTGCAGTGAGGATAACATAAGCAAATCACCACTTGTATCCTTCCTCTTCTCATATCTTTTGAAACACCACCATTTTTCAGTACTGTTTCAGTTCAGTGACTGGAACTGGGCAGTTTCCACTATTGTTTTTTTTTTTTTAATGTTCCTTATTTAAAAGTCATTTTGACATATGGGAGCAGTCCACACAACTTGCACAAGTCATATTTCAGTATGAAAAGTGATCTTGTAGCACCTTTGAGACTAACATGTAGTCCGAAGGTGCTACAAGATTCCTTTGCATACTGATGCAGACAAATAGCTATGTCTGTGAAGTCATGTTTCATAAACTTTGTAAACCATTGTAATACCGCTCAAGTACAGATTTTCATATAAAGAACAAGAGACAATATATGCATATATAAGAACTATTTACCTGCATGCATTCATGTAAGAGCTGCATGCCTTCACACACTTTCCTAACAAAACCACCATGTTACTGTACAGAAAGTAATGCCTGTCAAGAACTTAGTTGCTGTGTGCCACCAAGCCATTTTTGACTTATGGTGACCCTAAAGTGAACTTATCACAAGTTTTCTTGGCAAGTTTCTTCAGAGTGGAGTTTGTCATTGTCATTCTCTGAGGCTGAGAGAGTGTGACTTACAAAAAATTGGTTACATCATCAAGCATTATTATTTGTATTATTTTTGTTGTTGTTTTCAAGAAGTTAAGTCAATGTACTTACTTCAGAATTTTAAATAAAGTTTAAGGAAAATGCATATATCAAAGCTGGCAGCCCTGTTCTTATTCTTTGATTGTCTGAAACTCTCTTTATACACTCCGTTCTCTACATGCAAATATAAGGTATTTTCCAAAACATCACTGGACAAGTAACTTCAGTTTAAGGGGGGGGAAATACCCCCTATTGACCATCAAATTGGTGAATAGCAACATAGGCATTCAGACATGTGTTTATATAAATATGGAAAGGAAAAGAAGTGAACAATTTAACCACAAGTCTAGATCTATCTTCTAACCGAATATGGCCCTGTTGTCTTGAATGCGCTTTCAAACTGGTATCTGCATCAAAAGGTATTTAAATAAGATGTCTCCCCTCCCCATTTTAGAATTATCCCAAATTGATTTCTAATTCAGACTTTATCTTGAAAAAGTTGCTTATTTTATACTAGCAGTTTCACTAGGCACTATAGGGACAGCATGTCTATATAGCTGGATGTACCCTATTCTCTGGTTTGGTTTGGCTTGTTTGAAAACACACACAGTGCCTACAATAAGTAAGTGCCAAGGAGGCCTGTGCTCTGTCTCAACTCCTCAGAAACACATATATAAACAACTCACTTCTCCAGTTCTCAGCCTCCGAACACTGAATGATTAAAAAATGCTTAATCTCAATAATTCTTCCCTCCTATGCCTCCCCCCCAGGTGTTTGTGTCTTCAGAGGTACAGGTTGAGTATCCCTTGGGATTCCTGGGACCAGAATGAGTGGGACTAGAAGTTTTTCGGATTTTGGAATATTTACATTTATATAATGAGATATCTTGGAGACGAATCTAAACACAGAATGTATTTGTTTCTCATACACCTTATACACATAGCCTGAAGATAATTTTATACAGTACTTTTAAATAATTTCATGTATGAAACAAAGTTTCTGTACACTGGACCTGATGGAATCTGGATTTGATGAAAACAAAGGTGTCACTATTTCAGTCACCCATGAAAAAAGTTTTCAATTTTGGAGCATTTCCGATTTCTGTATAAGTAATCTGTATTACTGACGAAGAGAAAGTACTGTATTTTCAGAAAACGGTGCAGACAGCAGGTATTGGTCTTAATGTCTGATCATTAACATAGGTCCAAAACACACTGGAGAAATAATTCAGTTTGAGACTGCTTTAACTGCCCTGAATCAGTGTTAGAGAATTCTTGAAACTGTAGTTTTGTGAGACATTTAACCTTCTCTATCAGAGAGCTCTGGTGCCACAATAAATTACAATTCCCAGAATTCTTTGGCACTGAGCCTGGGCAGTTAAAGTGGTCTCAAACTGCATTATTTCTGCAGTGTGTTCTGGACCATACTTGAGTTCAACTAAAAGTGACAGTCAGCACAAAAGGAAAGTGACTGGTAACTGTAACAACAGTCAGACTGCTATCCTAAATACTTACAAAGACTTACTCCTCACTGAACAGGATAAGGCTTCTATTTGAGTATACCTGTATAAAATGGCAGAGTTAATGGACAACACAATCACTCCCTGAATCAGTGGGATTATCCTACCAGTTAACACGTCATTCGTCTGTTGGCTCAAAGGGTTTATTTTAGTATATTTTAGACTAACAATTAGATTTTGGACAAAATCACTATGCACGTTAAGAAAGAGCCATTGTTCAGTGTTGGGTTTTTTGAAGGAAACAATTGTGAAGAGAAGCGTAGTAAAATCATGGGAAAACAATGGGATACAGTCAGTGAGGATGTTAGAAAGTGGAGGTGGGCAAGTCAAAATGGTTGATTTGGTTCTGATGAGAAAAATAATAATTGTTTTGATGTTTAGCTTTCTAAACTATTCACTCAGATTATCTGAGAACTCAGATTATTTGCTACATTTAAGAATAACCAACTGAAGCATAAGTAAAAAATAATATAGTTGTGTTAAGGAACTGTCTAAAAATAGATGAAATACCAAAGCATCCAAACCAGTCAGTTTACAGAAAGCAAAGATAGTTTAATAGAAATATATGAAATGTTGTATACTGCGACTATTTCAGGAAAAGACTGATGAGGGCTGACAAAAAACTCAGGAACAGGAGGCCTATGCAAACTGACAGTTTGGAAATAATTAGTTGATTGACTAGTGAAGTTATTAATTAATTTGATTTTTCTATCAATGTGGCTTAACTCCCTAGATTAATACTCACATTTATATTATTCTGTAATGAGTTAATTGACAGTAGAATGCTAGAATTCATTAGAACACATAGCTCTTCCTATGACACATTCAATAAAACAGGAAAACCACAGAAGAACTGGAGGAATCCATCATATGGCTCTGCAGCACAAACCAGCAGAATAATAGCTGGGAAGTAAATGAAGAACTGGATGGGACAACAACTGAAGAAGAAAAGAGGGAAACTGAGTCATGGAATACAATGAGGTGGGAAACCTGATTCTTACAGGCATGACTCTTACAGAATGTCACATCCCTAAACCTGAAAGGATACTATCTCATGCCTCTACATATACCCGCTATGTCTTTCTGGTGGAATGGAGTTGTCTTGTGACTCCCTTTAAATCTCATCCTCTCTTGATTTTATTCTGGTTTCTATCATATACTATTATAGCAATAACAGGTACATTTCTATACTGCTTCATAGTGGATGAAGCACTCTCTAAGCAGTTTACAATGTGTTAGTCAATTGCCCCCAGCAAGATGCATACTCAAAAGGATGGAAGGCTAGGTCAATCTGGAGCCCTGAAGGATCAAACTCACAACATTGTGGCTACAGTAGTGGCATTTAACCACTGCATCACCAAGGCTCCCATTCACTTCCTTTGAATCTGAGAGTGTGTAACTTGTCCAAAGTCACCCAGCGGGTTTTTGTGGCCAAGTAGGGATTCAAACTCTGGTCTTCCAGTATCTTAGTCAAATACTCAAACCATTATGCTACACTGACTACAGATGAGCAACCACAAGAGCATTTTAGAAGTTGCCAAAAATAAGATGTGCCCCTAACAACATCCATGCCATTCTCAGTAAACCTAATGGTCTGCCATGGAAACTAATGCTTTAATTAATGAGTTAATCAATGATAATTCAATTAATTAAATTATTTCCATTATGAGTGCTGCTGGTAATTAATTTATTTCCCAAATTCTAATGTTCAACATTATCAAATTCATTTTCACACCACATGTTCCAAGCTGTGCAAACTGGTGAAAATCAAAAAGGATCCTACTTATTACTGTTGGACCTTCGTATCTATGGGGGGTTCTGTTCCAGGCACCCTCCAGCAGATAACAGAAAACGCAGTACCTGAACTGGTGTTCCCAATGCAAGTGCTGCTATTGGAATGAATGGGCTGGGGCAATCCTCAGATGTCCAAATCTGCAGATGGCATGAGTCGCCTGTACTTACATTGATATATAAATCACTAACTGTACCTTTACAAGAGTATCACTATTCAACATTGCTATTAATAACCATAGGCAGGAAAAGTAGCACTTTACTCTGCATCCATACTGTACACAAGAAGAACTGCACATATGACTGTGAGTTCCTTTGATATTTTTACTAGCCAATAGCCAAAATATTTACTTCAAGGCATGGCATCTTTCTTCACTTTTGCATTTTATTGAAAGGAAAAATCTAGAAAACATCATATATGGAAAAACCAGTTCTTCTTTAGAATGCAGCCTATACTTCTTGATGATGTAGTAGATTACACAGTTTACAAATACTGTGACAATTTCAACTTAAACTGCATCTGCGCTGCAGAAATAATCCAGTTTGACACTACTTTAACTGTCATGGCTCCATGTTAGGGAATCTTGGAAACTGTAGTTTGTTGTGACACCAGAACTCTCTGACAGAGAAGGTTAAATGTCCCACAAAACTACAATTCCCAGAATTCCACAGCATGGAGCCATGGCAGTTAAAATGGTGTCAAACTGGATTATTGCTGAAGTGCAGGTGCAGCCTAAAATAGAAGTGAAGAAAAAAATCAAGTGGAGAAGAAAAGAACCATTTAAGACTGCAACAAACAGAAATTGAAAACAAACCATGCAAAGTATCATATTGCTGAAAACAATTTGTGGCTTTTGAAACATTACAAAATACATTGCAATAGATCATTTCTCTTTTTTATCATTAATTATGTCACATTGTACATAAGAATATAGAAAAAGCCACGCTGGATCAGACTAGAGGCACTTTTAGTCCAGTATTGTTTCCATAGCTGCCAGTCAGATGACATATTGTGACAGAACATGGACCATTACGATACTTTTAAAAAGTAATTAGAGTTGTAGTTCCACTCTATTAGTTACTGTTATAGTTTTAGGTCAGAATCCTGTTGGTATACAGTACTATGCCAGGCCAACAGACTTCTATGCTGGCATACTACATGTTTTTCAGGATTGCAGCAGAGGGTAGAGAAAATAGTCTCCATTGCCTTCTAGAGAAAAAGCTGCCAGCTCCTGAGTAGGTCTTCAAAGCCAAAGGAACTATGGGAAGGTTGCCATGGAAAACTTCAAGTAGCCACCGAAAGCTTTATTCTCCATGGCGGGGTACAGACCGCCGCTTTGCGGCAGTCTGCCGCCGCCGCCAGTAGGTCCGCAGGGGAGCCAGAGCCTTCACACGGCCCGACTCCCGCACGGACCGAAAAATAAGCTCCAAAATGGAGCTTCTTTTTCCGTCGCGTTTGCGACGTAGCGAGGCGCCAGGGGCGCGCTCGCTACGTCACAAGCGGCGCGACGCGTACGGACGCTCAGCGTCCGATACGCAAAGATGGCGCCGGCCATGTAGAAGGGCCGGCGCCATCTTGTACGGACAGAGTCCGTACTAGGCCCAGGGGCGTCTATAAGAGACGCCCCCTTTTTAAAATGGGACGTCCGGAGGACGTCCCAAATGGCGGTGCAGAAAGCACCCATGAGTTTTAAAAGCAAAAAGACAGAAGAAATTTTCACCATAGAATCATAGAGTTGGAAGAGACCACTAGGGCCATCCAGTCCAACCCCCTGCCATGCAGGAAATCCAAATCAAAGCATCCCTGACAGATGGCCATCCAGCCTCTGTTTAAAGACCTCCAAGGAAGGAGACTCTATCACCCTCCGAGGGAGTGCATTCCACTGCCGAACAGCCCTTACTGTCAGGAAGTTCCTCCTAATGTTCAGGTGGAATCTCTTTTCCTGTAGCTTGCATCCGGGTCTTGTTCTCTGGAGCAGCAGAAAACAAGCTTGCTCCCTCCTCAATATGACATCCCTTCAAATATTTAAACAGGGCTATCATATCGCCTCTTAACCTTCTTTTCTCCAGGCTAAACATCCCCAGCTCCCTAAGTCGTTCCTCATAGGGCATGGTTTCCAGACCCTTCACCATTTTTGTCGCCCTCCTTTGGACACGCTCCAGTTTCTCAATGTCCTTTTTGAATTGTGGTGCCCAGAACTGGACACAATATTCTAGGTGGGGCCTGACCAGAGCAGAATACAGTGGCACTATTACTTCTCTTGATCTAGACACTATACTTCTATTGTTGCAGCCTAAAATAGCATTGGCCTTTTTAGCTGCCGCATCACACTGTTCACTCATGTTCAACTTGTGGTCTACTTGGACTCCTAGATCCCTTTCACACGTAGTTTCATTCAGCCAGGTGTCACCCATCCTATATCTGTGCATTTTATTTTTCCGCCCTAAGTGCAATACCTTACATTTCTCTGTGTTGAATTTCATTTTGTTAGCTTTGGCCCAGCTTTCTAGTCTATTCAGGTCATTTTGAATCTTGATCCTGTCCTCTGGGGTATTAGCTATTCCCCCTAATTTGGTGTCATCTGCAAATTTGATAAGTATGCTCCCAATTCTGTCATCCAGGTCATTGATAAAGATGTTGAATAGCACTGGGCCCAGGACAGAGCCCTGTGGGACCCCACTGGTCACTTTTCTCCAGGATGAAAAGGAGCCATTGTTGAGCACCCTTTGGGTTCGGCCGGTCAACCAATTACAGATCCATGTAACAGTTGCCTTGTCTAGCCCACATTTTACAAGCTTGTTTGCAAGAATATCATGGGAAACCTTGTCAAAGGCCTTACTGAAATCAAGATATACTATATCCACAGCATTCCCTTCATCTACCAAGCTGGTAATTTTATCAAAGAAAGAGATTAGGTTTGTCTGGCATGACTTGTTTCTCTGAAACCCATGTTGACTTTTTGTGATTATGGCATTGCCTTCGAGATGTTCACAGACTCTCTGTTTAATGATCTGCTCCAGAATCTTTCCTGGTATTGATGTCAGACTAACTGGACGATAATTGTTGGGATCCTCTTTTTTCCCCTTTTTGAAGATGGGGACAACATTTGCCCTCCGCCAGTCTGCTGGGATCTCTCCTGTTTTCCAGGAGTTTTCAAAGATTATTGCCAATGGCTCCGATATTACATTTGCCAGTTCTTTTAATACCCTTGGATGGAGTTCATCTGGTCCCGGAGACTTAAATTCATTTAGATTAACAAGGTGTTCCTCTACTATCTCTTTACTTATTCTGTGCTGAAATTCCCCTATTCTGTCCTCTGCTCCATTATCCTCAGGTTGAGCACCCTTTGCCTTTTCTGAGAAGACTGAGGCAAAGAAGGTGTTGAGTAATTCTGCCTTTTCTCTGTCTTCTGTTAGCATTTTGCCATCTTCTCCACGCAGTGGCCCGACCGTTTCCTTCTTCTTCCTTTTGCTGCGGACATATCCAAAAAAAGCCCTTTTTATTGTTCTTAACCTCTCTAGCAAGCCTGAGTTCGTTCTGTGCTTTAGCTTTTCTGACTTTACCCCTACACATGCCTGCTATTTCTTTGAATTCCTTTTTTGTGATTTCTCCCTTTTTCCATTTCTTATACATGTTCCGTTTCAAACTTAGCTCGGTTGAAAGTTCCTTAGTCATCCATCCTGGTTTCTTGAGACACCTCCCGTTTTTCTTTCTCACTGGAACTGTTTGAAATTGTGCCTTCAGTATCTCTCTTTTGAGAAACTCCCATCCGTCCTGAACTCCTTTATTTTTTAGTATTTCTGACCATGGAATCGCTCTCAATACTTCTCTAAGTTTACTGAAATCCGCTCTCCTAAAGTCTAGGATGCATGTCTGACTATGCCTGGCTTCTCCTTTCCACTGTATTACAAACTCCAGGAGAACATGGTCACTTCCACCTAATGATCCCACCACTTGCACCCCATTCACCAAGTCATCCTTGTTGGTTAGGATCAGATCTAAAATAGCTGACCCCCTTGTTGCCTCTTCCACCTTTTGGACCATGAAATTGTCTTCCAGGCAAGTGAGGAATTTGCTAGACCTTGAGGATTTTGCCGAGTTTGACTTCCAGCAAATATCAGGATAGTTGAAGTTGCCCATCACTACTACATCTCTCTTTTCTGACTGTGTGGTCATCTGTTCTAGAAAGATATCATCCAATTCCTCCGTCTGACTTGGGGGTCTGTAGTAGACTCCCACCGTAACATCCTTGTTGTTTCTCTCCCCTTTGATTCTTATCCAGATGCTTTCCACCTGGCTTCCATGATTGATGTCCAGGATCTCTTCACTGGTGTAAATATCTTTGACATATAGTGCTATTCCTCCTCCTTTCCTGTTTGGTCTATTTCTCTTAATAAGGTTATACCCCTCTATTTCCACATTCCAATCATAAGACTCATCCCACCAGGTTTCAATGATGCCTATCATATCATATTTGCTTTGTTGTACTAGGAGTTCGAGTTCATCTTGCTTATTTCCCATGCTCTGTGCATTAGTGTAGAGACATCACAGACCATGGTTCCCTTTTACTTGCTGCCTGTGCAAGTTTTTTTGCCTCCTACTGTTGGGTCCTTGCACTGTTTGCCTTGTCTCCTCTATGTCAGTTTGACTATTTTCGCCATCCCTTTCGCCTTCCTTAATATTGTCTCCCTTCCCCTCGGAACTCAGTTTAAAGCTCTCCTGATCAAGTTCTTAAGACTGTTGGCAAAAACATTTCTTCCAACTGGCGTGAGATGCAACCCGTCTGTTGCAAGAAGTCCCTCCTCGTGGAACCGCAGCCCATGATCGAAGAATCCAAATCCTTCTCAGCGGCACCATCTGCGAAGCCAGTTGTTCACATCCGCGATTTTCCTCTCCCTTCCTGGACCATGCCCTTCAACTGGCAGAAGAGACGAGATGACAACCTGTACATCCATTCCTTTCAGCTTCCTACCAAGCGCCTCGTAATCCCTTTTGATGTTCTGAATGCTGTGTCTTGCAGTATCATTAGTTCCCACGTGGACCAAAAGGAAGGGGTATTGGTCAGTAGGCTTGACCTGTCTTGTCAGCCTCTCTGTCACATCACGGATCTTTGCACCTGGAAGACAACACACCTCTCGAGACATCTTGTCAGGCCTACAAATCACTGCTTCTGTACCCCTCAGCAAGGAGTCCCCCACTACGACCACACGCCTCCTCCGAGGCTTAGCAGCGACTGTTCCCTCGGGTGGGACTCTCAGGCTCCCCTGCTCTGTCCCTGAAGTCTGTCCATGCTGCTCTTCTTCATCCTCCTTGATAAGGGAAAGAGCTTCAAATCTATTCTCTAGCTGCAAACTCCCCGAACAATTCCATGTTTGTTTGTCTTCAGATTAAAGAAATTCTTAACCTCACAGTTCCCAGATCCAAATGTTAGTCCCAGTTTAGCTACAGTATGTCCACTGAATGTTGATATGTTCAACAGTGAATCGACATATATCCCATTGACTCAATGGAACTACTATTTTGGGACTAGCAGCTGGATTTAGGCTGACATGTGCAATCCAGTAAAGTTGGTCTGATGGCTGAAGTATTTCCATCAGAAGAATGAGGAGCAGGAAAGAGATTTTTCCCCCTTTGAAGGCAGCCACAAAAGCTGGAGAAGGAAAAGAGACAGAAATCCCATTGTACAAACAGGCCTACTCTCATGATATTGGCTTTTACCCAGTCTTGTGGCACTGCAAAGATTAATAAGCTTGTTGTGACAAAAAGCTGTTGCAGACAAGAGAGTCAGAACTGTTTTGTTATCTGTGCCATAATTAATGTATCAAATTACTATACATAATAATCTTACTACAACTTAGTCAGCTCACAGTAAGTCAACTAATCCTCTCACCATGCATTCTCCTACCCTGGGTGCTTCCACTGGATAACTCTGGAAGAGTAATATTTAAACTTGTACAAACACCAAACTCTACAGCAGAAGCCAGAGCAAAGGGAGGGGGTAGAGAATCCATAAAAGCAAAAAAAGGGAAACCAGCATCTTCACCACTGATACGCAACTCTAAGTGGAAGTGTAACTATGTCAAAGACATAACTTTTTAGACCTAAATGGCCAACAAGCTCTTCACAGGATAATTACTTTGTCTATCACCCTCTGCTCCCCATTGGGAAAGTATCTTTGTATAATTGCCTCTATTATTATTGAACTGACATGCTCAAAATTAAAGGGGGGGGGGGAGTTTCTTGTCAATTTGGGATGATGGAAGGAGAAGATAGTGAGTATGAGGAAAGGGGAAGAAGAAACACACTCCCTTTAGGAAAAATTCGAAGACACAGCCATGTTAATCTGGAAAATCAGTATAGTCTGAGGAAGTAGGCTCAAGCATATGACAGCTCACACCGCTGTTGTTGCTGTGTGCCTTCAAGTCATTTCTGACGTATGGCAACCTATCACAAAGTTTTCTTAGCAAAATTTGTTCAGAGGCTGATTTTGGCCGAGAGAAACCTACTGGGTGACCTTGGACAAGTCACACTCTCTCTGCCTCAGGGGAAGGCAATTGTACCTCCACTGAACAAATCTTGCCAAGAAAAAACAATGATAGCTCCACTGATGATAGGTTTACCTTGCCAAGAATGATAGGATCCCCAATGATAGGTTCACCAAGTCGGAAACGACTTTAAAGGCACACAAGAACAACTAAGGCCCCATACAGACAGGCCAAAATAAAGCTGCTTTGGGTCACTTTGGAAGTATGCTGTTTAAATGATGCATGTGTCCTGAGAGTCCAGAAGCTGCACCAAATCTCCAGTCCTAAGTACTGGAGCGTGGCTTTGGTGCAGCTTCTGACTTCTTAGGACACATGCACCATTTAGACAGCATACCTCCAAAGTGACCCGAAGCAGCTTTATTTTGGCCTGTTTGTACAGGGCCTAAGTTTGTCACTACCTTCTCCTGTGGCTGAGAGTGTGTGACTTGCCCAAGGTCACCCAGTGGGTTTCATGGCCAAGCAGAGTTTCGAACCTTGGTCTCCAGCATCCAACACTGAAACCACTATTCCATCTTGCTTCACAAAGCTTACTTTACCAGCTTTTTTTTCCAGTTAGTCTCAAAGGTGCTACAAGATCCCTTGACAGACACCATTTTGAGAAAATTTTCTGTGTCATTGCTATAAAAAGTCACACCTGGGAAGTAAAAGCAGGGCTGACATATTACAGTAGTTTAGAGCTATATGTCAGTAACATTCCACACAAAGAAAGGAAAGAAACAAGGAAGAAAGCAAGTAGATTTCAGTACCGAATGAGGGGGTGGGGAGGAACTCTAGTGGAGGGGAGAGAACCAGTAATCCCCGCTTTCTATGCCAGCAGCCACTCACTGGAGAGGCAGACTAGGCACTTCACCCTAGTTGCTGTTGTGTGCCTTCAAGTCATTTCCAACTTACGGTGACCCTAAGGTCATGGGTTTTCTTGGCAGTTTTCCACAGAGAGGTTTTTGCCGTGGCCATCTTCTGAGTCTGAAACACTGCGGCATGGCCGAGTTAGGATTTTAACCCTGGTCTCCAGACTCAGTCCAGCACTCACAACACCAGAGCAGTGTCCCCCCACTAAAGACACTTGCAGGATTCTTGTGACAGGAAAAGAAGGGTTGGTTGCCGTTTTCTTCCTCCTCTTCTCCCAGGGTCTGTCTGCATTTGTGGAGGGAAGACACCAGGCCTTGGAGAGAGGCGCAACTCCCCTCCTCACCCTTTCCACCCCTGGAGAGGAGCCACTTACCCAGGGTGTCCAGGCATCCTCCTTTTCCAGGACATGTCCTACATTTCAGCCTTCTGTCCAGGAGGAATTCCAAAATGTGCTTCATTTTGAGCATGATTAAGAGGCATTAACTTACATTATATGAGTGTTTTTATCTTTTATTTGGAAATGTCTGACATTTTTTATTCCTTGAACGTCCAACATTTTGGGGTGCCTGGTCTTTCTTTGTGGTGAGGACAACATCTGGTCACCAGCTCGGGCATGAAATCCCACTGGGTGACCTGGGTGAGTCACACTCTCTCAGCCTCAGAGGATGGCAATGCCAAGCCCCCCTCTGAAGAAATCTTTCAAGAAAACCCCACGATAAAAAATGACTTGAAGGCCCCACAACCACCAGCATCACAACTACCATATGCAATATAACTGTAAATAAACCATATGGGATGAATAGATCTTGGCGATTTTAGCTTTTTAGCTTTTCTTTGGCCAGTTCCAACAATGTTGTTGTTTTTCTTGGAACGTCTTCCATTTTGTGGTGCCTGGTCCTCCTTTGCAGTGAGGAGGGCCACTTCTGGCAACCTGTTAGGCCATGGAAACCCCACTGGGTGACCTTGGGTGAGTCACACTCTCTCAGCCTCAGAGAAAGAGAAAGCCAAACCCCCTCAAAACAAAGACTGCCAAGAAAACCCCATGATAGGGCCCACGACAACCACCACCACCACCATAGGGGCTATATCTGTAAATTAACCTATGGGACAAAGTGATATTACTGTATTTTAGCTTTTCTTTGGTCAGGCTCAACATTTTTCTGGAACGTCCTCTATTTTGTGGTACCTGGTCCTCCTCTGTGGTGAAAAGGACCACCTCTGGGCACCAGCTCAGCCATGGAAACCCCCACTGGGTGACCCTGGGCAAGTCACACTCTCTCAGCCTCAGACAAAGGCAAACCCCCTCTGAACAAACCTTGTCAAGAAAACCCCATTATAGGAAACAACTTGAAGGCCCACAACAGCCACCACCACATGTAATATCACTGTAAATATCATACAGGATAAATTGATATTACTGTTTTCAGCTTTTCTTTGTTCAGGTCTGATATTATTTTTTCCTGGAACACCCTCTATTTTGTGGTACCTGGCCCTCCTTTGCTGTGAGGAGGAGGATCACCTCTGGTCACCAGCTTGGCCACAAACCCCACCGGATGACCATGCGGGAGTCACATTCTCTCAGTTTGAAAGGAAGATGAAAGGCAAACCCCCTCTGAACAAACCTTGCCAAGATAATCCCACCACCACCACCACCACATGTAATATAACTGTAAATAAACCATATGGGATGAATTAATATTGCTGTTGTTAGCTTTTCTTTGGCCATTTCTCCTCCATTTTGCGGTGAGGGGGGCCACATCTGGCCAGAAGCTCAGCCATAGAAATTCTACCTTAGGGTGACCTTGGCCCAGTCACACTCTCTCAGCCTCAGAGGGTGGCAAGATAGGAAACCTCTTGAAGGCCTACCACCACATATAATCTTGGATAACAATAAATAAACTATATAGGATGAATTGATGTTGCTGTTTTTAGCTTTTCCTTCACCAGGTCCTACACTACACACACACCCGTGTGTGTGTGTGTGTGTGTGTGTGTGTGTGTGTTTCCTGGAACCTCCTCTATTTTGCAGTGATGGAGGACCACTTCTAGCCACCAGCTAGGCCACAGAAACCCCACTTTAGGCCCAGTCACACTCTCTCAGCCTCTGAGGGTGGCAAGACAGGAAACCCCTTGAAGGCCTACCACCACCAGCACCACCTCATGTAATGCCGTGTGACAATAAATAACCATACCGGATGAATTGATGTTACAGTTTTTAGCTTTTCTTTGGCCAAGTCCAACACTACACACACACACACATATATATATATATATATATATATATTTACCCGCATACATATGTATTCAGTCATACATGTGTCTGTGTGTATACATATATAAATACGTGTATGTGGGTATATATACATGTGTGCGAGTGCATATATATTTGTGTTTGTATATCATATATATATATATATGAGTGTGTATATATATATATATATGTGTGTGTGTGTGTGTGTGTGTGTATAATCATAGAGTTGGAAGAGACCACAAGGGCCATCCATTCCACCCCCTGCCATGCAGGAACTCTCAATCAAAGCATACCCGACAGATGTGTACGTATGCATACACACACACACACACACCAATATATATGGTTGTGTATGTGTATTTCCTGGAACGTCCTCCATTTTGGGGTGAGGAGGAGGAAGAGGAGGAGGAGGGCCCCCTTCCAGGCCCAAGAAGGGGAAGAGGGGGGGGACCCAGCCGAAGCCAGGCTCAGCCAGCCACCGCCCAGCCCCTGACCCAGCCACCCGGCCCTTCCCCTTCCCCTTCCCCCCGCGTCTCCCTCCCATCCTTCCTCCCTCCCTCCTGGGCCCCGGTCTCACTCACCCCCAGAAGCCGCAGGGGCAGCGGGGCGGCAGGCTGGGGGCTTTGCTGCGCTCGCTGCCGGCGTCTCCCATGGCGGCGGGCGTGGGGCGGGGGCGTCGTGGTCTCCCGTCGTCGTCGTCCTCGGGGTCGGGGGGAAGGAGAGGAGGAAGGGAGGAAGGGGCGTCGTCGGCGTCGTCGTCGGGGTCCAGGCCGGGGCTCGAAGCCGGGATTCCAGGCCGGTCAGCTGGAGCCGGGAGATACCACTACGGCGGGTGGCTGGGTGGGTTGGAAGCAGGCTGAAGAGGCGGCGGAACCGGAGGCGGCCGCACCCTGCGGTGCTCGAGGTGACACTGAGCGGCGGCCGGCTGCGTTGTGACGAGGCCTCCCCGCCGCCCCTGACCCAACAATGCCCCCGGCTCCTCCCCCTCCGAGCCAATCGGGTGGTCTCGCCCGGCCGTTGGCTTCTTAGGGAGCGGAGCGTACCAACGGCGCGCGAGAGGTGGGACCCAACGTGGCGGCGAGGGGGAGCCCAAGAAAGAAGCGGGGGCTCTTTGAGACGAGTAGGGATGCCCTGGCTTTGAAGCCGGAAGAGGTCAAAAGCCTAGAGGGTTTTAAAAAAAGTGTTTGAGTGGAAGCAGCCTCCCCCCGTGCATTCTGAAGAAATGGTACAGTCTGAGGAAATTGGGTCCGGGGCGAGGCGAATCAGGCTCTGCGCATGCGTAAAAGGAGGAGGAAGAGAAACCCGGAAGTAAGGGTGGAGATTGGCCCCTCCCCCTCGGCTGTGGAATTCCCTGGCCAGGGGGGCGGGGCCGGGATGCCTGCTGCTGCTGCTGCTGCTGCTGGTGGTGGGGTTGCCCAGGATCATGGGATTCCCCTCCAGCAGCCTCTGCTCCCAGGGACCAAGATGGAAGGGCTGGGGGCCTCTGCATATTGATTATTATTACTTATATTTATTATATTTGTATATATCCCTCTTTTCCCTCCAAAAAAAATTGGGAGCCAAATATTGAAAAACCACAGTACAATAAAAAAACATACAACATACTCACCATTACATTAGTATTAAAATATTAGTATTAAAATATTAAAACAGATCACTTATTTAAAA